>NW_024400202.1:0-43766 GCF_905171765.1 Bufo bufo
GACACCACCACCACCGCCACCGTCAACTAGCGTCTCCACTATATCACACAGCAGCGTTCAGCTCTCAATATCTCAAACCTTAGAGAGGAAGCGCAAATTCCCCCCGAGTCACCCTCGAGCCCTTGGCCTGAACGCCAGCATTTCTAAACTGCTGGCCTTTGAAATGCTGTCATTCCGGCTGGTGGACACAGACAGCTTCAAACAGCTGATGGCCATGGCTGTCCCGCAGTATGTGGTTCCCAGCCGCCACTACTTCTCCAAGACAGCCGTGCCTTCCCTGCACATGCAAGTGTCCGATAAAATCAAGTGTGCACTGCGCAACGCCATTTGTGGCAAGGTCCACCTAACCACAGATACGTGGACCAGTAAGCACGGCCAGGGACGCTATATCTCACTAACTGCACACTGGATGAATGTAGTGGCGGCTGGGCCCCCGGCGGACAGTTCCTTGGCGCACGTCCTTCTGCCCACTAGGATCGCAGGGCATCATTCTCTGCCTCCTGTAGCCTCCTCCTCCTACTCGGCTTCCTCCTCCACTGCTTCCACCAGCTCATCCGGTCAGCCACACACCTTCACCACCAACTTCAGCACAGCCCGGGGTAAACGTCAGCAGGCCATTCTGAAACTCATATGTTTGGGGGACAGGCCCCACAGCGCAAAGGAGTTGTGGCGGGGTATTGAACAACAGACCGACGAGTGGTTTCTGCCGGTGGGCCTCAAGCCAGGCCTGGTGGTATGCGATAATGGGCGAAATCTCGTGGCAGCTCTGGGACTAGCCGGTTTGACGCACATCCCTTGCCTGGCGCATGTGCTGAACTTGGTGGTGCAGAGGTTCATTCACCACTACCCCAACATGTCAGAGCTGCTGCATAAAGTGCGGGCCGTCTGTGCGCGCTTCCGCCGTTCACATCCTGCCGCTGCTCGCCTGTCTGCGCTACAGCGGAACTTCGGCCTTCCCGCTCACCGCCTCATATGCGACGTGCCCACCCGGTGGAACTCCACCTTGCACATGCTGGAGAGACTGTGCGAGCAGCAGCAGGCCATAGTGGAGTTTCAGCTGCAGCACGCTCGCGTCAGTCGTACTGCCGAACAGCACCACTTCACCACCAATGATTGGGCCTCCATGCGAGACCTGTGTGCCCTGCTGCGCTGTTTCGAGTACTCCACCAACATGGCCAGTGGCGATGACACTGTTATCAGCGTTACAATACCACTTCTATGTCTCCTTGAGAAAACACTTAGGGCAATGATGTTAGAGGAGGTGGCCCAGGTGGAGGAGGAGGAGGAGGATGAGGGCTCGTTTCTAACACTTTCGGGCCAGTCTGTTCGAAGTGGCTCAGAGGGAGGTTTGTTTAAGCAGCAGAGGACAGGTTCACAAGTCGCCAGCCAAGGCACTGTACTGGAGGACGAGGAGGATGAGGAGGAGGAGGTGGAGGGGGACGAGGATGACGCAAGTTCACAGCGGGGTGGCAGCCCAGGCCCATCACTGGTGCGTGGCTGGGGGGATACGGTGGACGATGACGATACGCCTCCCACAGAGGACAGCTTGTCCTTACCCATGGGTAGCCTGGCCCACATGAGCGAATATATGCTCCAATGCCTGCGCAACGACAGCAGAGTTGCCCACGTTTTAACGTGTGCAGACTACTGGGTGGCCACCCTGCTGGATCCCCGGTATAAAGACAATGTGCCCACTTTAATTCCTGAACTGGAGCGCGACCGTAAGATGCGCGAGTACAAGCGCACGCTGATAGAGGCGCTCTTGAGAGCATTCCCACATGTCACAGGGGAACAGGTGGAAGGTGAAGGCAGAGGAGTGGCAAGAGGTCGCCAACGCAGCTGTGTCACGGCCAGCTCATCTGAGGGCTGGGTTAGCATGGCAGAAATGTGGAAAAGTTTTGTCTCCACGCCACAGCTATCTGCACCGACACCTGATACGGAACGTGTTAGCAGGAGGCAGCATTTCACTAACATGGTTGAACAGTATGTCTGCACACCCCTCCACATCCTGACGGATGGTTCGGCCCCATTCAACTACTGGGTTTCGAAATTGTCCACGTGGCCAGAGTTAGCATGTTATGCCTTGGAGGTGCTTTCCTGCCCGGCGGCCAGCGTTTTATCTGAACGCGTATTCAGCACGGCAGGGGGCGTCATTACTGACAAGCGCAGCCGCCTGTCCACTGCCAACGTGGACAAGCTGACCTTCATAAAGATGAACCAGGCATGGATCCCACAGGACCTGTCCCTCCCTTGTGCAGAGTAGTCCTTATTAACTGCCTAAAACATGTCTTGTTGTGCTACGGGCCACTTCTTTATTTGATACAAATTTTATGAAACCCACAGTTGAATGAAACTCTTCTCTGTCTGGGCGCCGGGGCCTAACCAGATGAAAGTGGCCGGTTAAACTAACGGGTGACATGAAGCCATAACCTCTGCCATGCTACCTCTGTCTTCTGTCTGGGTGCTGAGGCCTAAGTCAAATAAAGCGGTCTTCTGCTGTGCTGGGGGATATGAAGCTAATCTCTGACCTTTCTCCTCTGTCTGGGTCCAAAGGCCTAAATCACTGAAAGAGGCCTTCTCCTGTGGTGTGTGATATGATGCCAGAATATGTGCTGTGGGGCCTCTCTCCTCTTCCTGGGTGCAGGGGTCAAATAAACTAAATTGTGGCCTACTCCTGTGGTGGTTGATATGATGCCTGATTCTCTGATGTGGAACCTCTCTCCTCTGTTTGGGTGAAGGGGTCAAAGTAACTAAATGGTGGCTTCTCCTGTGGTGGCTGATATGATGCCAGAATATGTGCTGTGGTGCCTCTCTCCTCTTCCTGGGTGCAGGGGTCAAAGTAACTAAATGGTGGCTTCTCCTGTGGTGGCTGATATGATGCCAGAATATGTGCTGTGGGGCCTCTCTCCTCTTCCTGGGTGCAGGGGTCAAAGTAACTCAATGGTGGCTTCTCCTGTGGTGGCTGATATGATGCCAGAATATGTGCTGTGGTGCCTCTCTCCTCTGTCTGGGTCCAAAGGCCTAAATCACTGAAAGAGGCCTTCTCCTGTGGTGTGTGATATGATGCCTGAATATGTGCTGTGGTGCCTCTCTCCTCTTCCTGGGTGCGGGGGTCAAAGTAACTCAATGGTGGCTTCTCCTGTGGTGGCTGATATGATGCCAGAATATGTGCTGTGGTGCCTCTCTCCTCTTCCTGGGTGCGGGGGTCAAAGTAACTCAATGGTGGCTTCTCCTGTGGTGGCTGATATGATGCCAGAATATGTGCTGTGGGGCCTCTCTCCTCTTCCTGGGTGCAGGGGTCAAAGTAACTCAATGGTGGCTTCTCCTGTGGTGGTTAGTATGATGCCAGAATATGTGCTGTGGGGCCTCTCTCCTCTTCCTGGGTGCAGGGGTCAAAGTAACTCAATGGTGGCTTCTCCTGTGGTGGCTGATATGATGCCAGAATATGTGCTGTGGTGCCTCTCTCCTCTTCCTGGGTGCGGGGGTCAAAGTAACTCAATGGTGGCTTCTCCTGTGGTGGCTGATATGATGCCAGAATATGTGCTGTGGGGCCTCTCTCCTCTTCCTGGGTGCAGGGGTCAAAGTAACTCAATGGTGGCTTCTCCTGTGGTGGTTAGTATGATGCCAGAATATGTGCTGTGGGGCCTCTCTCCTCTTCCTGGGTGCAGGGGTCAAAGTAACTCAATGGTGGCTTCTCCTGTGGTGGCTGATATGATGCCAGAATATGTGCTGTGGTGCCTCTCTCCTCTTCCTGGGTGCGGGGGTCAAAGTAACTCAATGGTGGCTTCTCCTGTGGTGGCTGATATGATGCCAGAATATGTGCTGTGGGGCCTCTCTCCTCTTCCTGGGTGCAGGGGTCAAAGTAACTCAATGGTGGCTTCTCCTGTGGTGGCTGATATGATGCCAGAATATGTGCTGTGGTGCCTCTCTCCTCTTCCTGGGTGCAGGGGTCAAAGTAACTAAATGGTGGCTTCTCCTGTGGTGGTTGATATGATGCCTGATTCTCTGCTGTGAAACCTCTCTCCTCCATCTGGGTGTAGGGGTCAAAGTCTTTCAAAGTCGCCTTCTCCTGTGCTGATTGATATAAAGCTGATGGTTGTGCCATCTGACATGGTTGCCAGGGTCTGATTCAATGGGGGCCTACTCCTGTGGTGGGTGATCTAAATGCCTGATTCTCTGCTGTGAAACCTCTCTCCTCCGTCTGGGTGTAGGGGTCAAAGTCTTTCAAAGTCGCCTTCTCCTGTGCTGATTGATATGAAGCTGATGGTTGTGCCATCTGACATGGTTGCCGGGGTCCCATTAAATTGGGGCCTACTCCTGTGGTGGGTGATCTAAATGCCTGATTCTCTGCTTTGAAACCTCTCTCCTACGTCCGGGTGTAGGGGTCAAAGTCTGTCAAAGTCGCCTTCTCCTGTGCTGATTGATATAAAGCTTATGCTTGTGCCATCTGACATGGTTGCCGGGGTCTGATTCAATGGTGGCCTACTCCTGTGGTGGGTGATCTAAATGCCTGATTCTCTGCTGTGTAACCTCTCTCCTCCGTCTGGGTGTAGGGGTCAAAGTAACTAAATGGTGGCCTACTCCTGTGGTGGGTGATATGATGCCTGGTTCTCTGCTGTGGGACCTCTCTCCTTTGTCTGGGTGCTGTGGTCAAAATAATAGTAAGTGACCTTCTCCATTGGTGGGTGACTTGAAGCCTGATTCTGTGCTATGGGACCTCACTCCAATTAATATTGTTTAATTTTTATTTATTTTATGTTAACTCATCATTTCCCTATCTACATTTGTTTGCAGGGGATTTAACTACATTTTGCTGCCTTTTGCAGCCCTCTAGCCCTTTCCGGGTGTGTTTTACAGCCTTTTTAGTGCCCAAAAGTTCGGGTCCCCATTGACTTCTATGGGGTTCGGGTTCGGGATGAAGTTCGGGTCGAGTTCGGATCCCGAACCCGAACATTTTTCGAAAGTTCGGCCGAACTCGTCGAACCCGAACATCCAGGTGTTCGCTCAACTCTAGTGACAAACGCTTTTGGAAAAAATAATTTCTACTGGTGTGATATACCAGTTGCCCCCAAAAAAGTGATTGAGGAAGGGGTTTTATATACCAATAATATACTTTCTATATAGTGCATTTGAGTAGTGCAGCATTTGTTTGCGGTTTTGCTTCGTTACCGCAGCTACACAATGTGACAAACGCTATTGGAACAAATATTTTCTACTGGTGTCAGATACCAATTGCCCCCCAAAAAACGTGATTTAGGCAGGGGTGTTATATACCTTCTTCCAGAAATACTGCTCTTCTATAGGGACTTTTGTCACAGGGTTATTTTGAAAATGACAGGCAGAGGAAGAGGCAGGCCATTCCGCAGGGGTGGTAGGGGTCGGCAGGTGCACCAAGCCGGGGCCTAAGTGGGAAGTTACAGAAGGTGCTTGCAATTACGTCAAAGTACGCACCAGACTTGGTTGAGTGGCTCACTCAGCCTTCCGCATCTGCACCCTCCTCATCCTCTCTATCTGCACCCTCTTTATTCTTTGCTGTGTGCACCACCAAAGACACCACCACCATATCCCCTCCGCTCGAGTCAGAGGAATTATTTTCCCATCCATTCCAAGACCTTACCGATGCGCAGCCATTCCTGGCATTGGTTAAGGAAGTGGAGGTATCAACGGTCACCATCCAGCAGTCTGACGACAGTAACCAGATCAGCCCAAGGAGGGTGGTCCCTGCTGTTGCTGCCTACTCCGAGATCTCTAATGTCAGTGGTGGTGAAGGTGACAAATCCGATGATGACGTGTCGATGGACGTCACGTGGGTGTTCAGAGGGAGAGACGGAGCAGCAGATAGGGAGGAGAAGGAGGAGAAGCAGGCAGAACTTACAGTACACAGGAGTCAAAAAGAAGACTGCTAATGTATCTGGAACGAGCCATCCACCATGTACGGTCACATCTGGTGCTCCCAGGATGCCGGCACATGGCTCCACAGTGTGGGCTTTTTTTAACGTGTCTGCTGCTGACAATAGTGTTGCCATCTGCAGCCTGTACTGTCAACGCATAAGTCGCGGTAAGTCCAACACTCACCTACGGATGTCCGCCTTAAGAAGGCACCTGACCTCCCATCACCGAGCACAGTGGGAGCAATACCGTCAGAACCCACAAAGCCACACTCCCGGTGCTCCACGTCCTGCCTCTTCTCCTTCTCCTCTCTCCTCCCATTTGTCCTCCACTCCACCTTCCACCGTGCCGTTGTCACATTCATCTGGCAAAAGGCAGACTTCCTTGGCCCAAATGTTCAACCAAAAAAAGATGATGACGCTGGATAACCCTCTTGCCCAATGTCTGACCGCTGGCTTGTTGGAACTGCTAGCCCGCCATATACTGCCATATAAACTGGCGGACTCAGAGGCTTTTACAGAATTTGTGTCCATTGGCACACCGCAATGGAAGGTCCCCGGAAGGAAATATTTCTCCCAGAAAGGCATTCCGGAGCTATATGGCTACGTTCAGCGGCAAGTGAATGTATCTCTGGCACACAGTGTCGGTTCCAAGATACTTCTGACCACAGACACGTAGTCTAGGAAACACGGGCAGGGAAGGTACAGTACATAACTTTTGCTGCCCACTGGGTGAACCTTCTGATGGCTGTCAAGCATGCAACCCGTGGCACCCATGTGGATTTGGTGTTACTGCCACAGATTGCATGCAGGCCTGCCGCTTCTTCTCCTCCTCCTACTCCATCTTCCCTCTACTCCTCGGCTGACTCCTTTTCCACTGCTTTCGCCTCATCCGCTGTGCCCCCAAGCTCCCCAGAACCTATTCAATGTGCCAGGTGAGATATTGCCATGCTGTGCTGCGGCTGTTGTGCCTGGAAGCCAAGAGCCACACCTGTCCTGCACTGCTTTTAAGCCGATCAGTGGCTAACCCCACTCAATTTGACAGTTGGTAAAGTGGTGTGCGACAACGGTGCCAATCTGCTGAGCGCACTGAAACAGGGCAAGATGACACAAGTGCCGTGCATGGCACACGTCCTGAACTTAGTCGTGCAGCATTTCTTTGCGAAATACCCCCGGGTCCAGGACGTCTTGCGGCAGGCCAGGAAAATCTTCCCATTTTAGAAACTCTTACATGGCCATGGCTCGCCTTGCTGACGTTCAGCGACGACACCACCTGCCCGTCAGACGTCTGATTTGTGACTGCCCAATGCGATGGAACACACTATATGCTTAATAGGCTGCTCCAGCAGAAACGTGCAGTTAACTACTACCTGTACGAACTCTGCAGCAGGACAGGTTCTAGGGAGCTTGTTTTTTTTCACCACCCCAGTGGCTACTCTTGCGCGACACATGCAGACTTCTGCGGCCATTTGATGAGCAGCCAGGGTGCCATCAGTGACATCGTACCTAATGCTTTCTTTCTGGAGCGTGCATTGCATCGTGTCATTGATCAAGCCGTCGAGGAGCAGGAGCAGGAAGATGAGGAAGTTGCAATGCTGGATGAATTCCCAGGGGGGGGCTACTCCATCTGAGACAAGTCAACAAGAGTCTGAAGAGGAGTCAGAGGAGGATGGTGCCGGGGTGGAGGAGGAGTAAGAAAAGCATGCTTTAAACTTTTCTGGGATCCCTGGTGTTGTACGTGGCTGGAGGGAGGAGACCAAGGACAACAGTATCCTGGACGATGAGCGGGAGCCAGGCCACTCCACCGCTTCAAGTTTAATGCAAATGGGGGCATTCATGCTCCAGTGTTTGAAGAGGGATCCCCGTATAAAAAGCATAAAGGGCAAGGACCAGTACTGGGTGGCAACGTACTTAGATCCCCGGAACAAACACAAAATGGCGGACATGTTACCAGCATCACAGAGGGCTGTCAGAATGCAGCACTTCCAGGCCTTACTTCGAGAAATGCTGCATTCTGCTTTTGCGGGCGCTGGCAGAGGAATTTCCACTCACAGAGAAACAGTTGCAGGTACCAATCCAACAGCGCATGCAAGAAGAGGGCGGTTTGAAGATGTGTTGGTCACTTCAGATATGAGATCATTCTTGCAGCCAACACATCGACAGCCATCCTCCGGATCCAGCCTCAGGGAACGCCTAGACCAACAGGTGTCCGACTACATCGGGTTAACGGCCGATGTGCATGCTCTGAGAAGCGAGGAACCCCTGGACTACCCAATGTGCAGGCTTGACCTGTGGCCAGAACTGGCACAATTTGCCATGGAACTCTTGGCTTGCCCATCCAGTGTCCTGTCGGAAAAGACGTTCAGCGCAGCAGGGGGGATTGTGAGCGATAAGTGCACTTGCCTAGCTCACGACAGTGTGGACTACCTCACATTTCTAAAAATGAATGAGGCATCGATCTCGGAGGAATTCAACACATGTGATGAGTCAACCACGTTTAATTAAATTTTCTCATAACAGCCCACAAATATCCGCCACCACCCAGAACAAATAATGGTCCCTGTCTTAGGTAAATACAGTGGCATAAAAGGCCTTTTCTGTCCGGTGAATGCCCAATGTTTTGGGCCTCGGAGGAATTCAACACCTGTGACGACCACGTGTTTCAACTATTATCATTAGGGATTTTTTCAAGAGGGGGGAATTCGTTTGCCATGTTTTAATCCAATTTAATATTTTTAGTTCTTTTAACCTGTTGGGGACACATGATGTACCGGTACGTCATGTGTATTTCCGATCACCGCCGTGTGGCAGGCGGTGATCGGAACTGGGTGCCTGCTGAAATAAATCAGCAGGCGCCCTGGGACAATGCCAAGGGGGGTCCTGTGACCCCCCCTGTATCGGCTATCGCTGCACACCGCAGGTCAATTCAAGTTGGGGATCAGATCCGCGGGGAACAGAAACTTCAAAATTAACAAAATTTTCATTTTTAACCCCGATGAAGACGGTGCGGGCGGTGCTGGGGGGGTGGGATCATCCTGCCCGCCCCCTATCATTTTCAGGATGGCCGAGCGGTTAGCAAGCAGAGTGTTTGCACATTGCTGACACTCTGCTTGAAACGGCTGACATCTGTGCTGCGATGTCAGCCGTTTAACCCCTTCCATGCCGTAGTCCGTAAGGACCGCTGTATGAAAGAGGTTAACAGGGAGGGAGCTGCCTCCCTCTCCCATCGGGGCTGCTGTGCCTTTTCAGCACCCGATTCTTGACGGGATTACAGAGGGAGGGGGCCCCCTCCTTCCCCATCACACACTGCTCTGTTGTGGCAGCGAGTGATGGTTACCATGGCAACCAGGCGCCTTCACAGACTTACGGCTGTCCATGGTGCTGATCAGACTTCTGCTAAAGGCAGAAGTCTGATCAAACTTTGTAAAGTGAAAATACAGTACAGTACACTATATAGTGTACTGTACTGTATTATACAGACATCAGACCCATTAAATCTACAAGAACCAAGTGGGTCTGGGTCAAAAATAAATAAAAAAAAACACATTTATCACTGATTAAAAATTAAACAAATAAAATGCACTACACATATTAGATATCGCCATGTCCTTAATAACCTGCTCTATAAAAATATCACATGACCTAACCCCTCAGGTGAATACCGTAAAAAAATAAAAAAAAACATTTTTTTGTCACCTTACATCACAAAGTGTAATAGCAAGCGATCAAGGTGAATACCGTAAAAAAAAAAAAATGTAAAAAATGACATTTTTTGTCACCTTACATCACAAAAAGTGTAATAGCAAGCGATCAAAAAGTCATACCCACCCTAAAATAGTGCCAATCGAACCGTAATCTCATCCCGCAAAAATCATACCCTACCCAAGATAATCGCCCAAAAACTGAAAAAACTATGGCTCTCGGACTATGGAGACACTAAAACATGATTTTATTTTTTTTTTCAAAAAAGGAAATAATTGTGTAAAACTTACATAAAATAAAATAAAAAAATAAGTAGACATATTAGATATCTCCGCAATCGTAATAACTTGCTCTATAAAAATAGCTCATGATCTAACCTGTCAGATGAACGTTGCAAATAACAAAATATAAGAACTGTGCCAAAACAGCTATTTTTTTTGTTACCTTGCCCCAAAAAAAGTGTAATATAGAGCAACCAAAAATTATCTGTACCCTAAAATAGTACCAAAAAAAATGCCACCCTATCCCGTAGTTTCCAAAATGGGGTCACTTTTTTGGAGTTTCTAGTCTAGGGGTTCAAATGGGACATGGTGTCAAAAAACCAGTCCAGCAAAATTTGCCTTCCAAAAACCGTATGGCATTCCTTTCCTTCTGCACCCTGCCGTGTGCCCGTACAGCAGTTTTTGACCACATATGGGGTGTTTCTGTAAACTACAGAATCAAGGCCATAAATATTGAGTTTTGTTTGGCTGTTAACCCTTGCTTTGTAACTGTAAAAAAATTATTAAAATGGAAAATCTGCCAAAAAACTGAAATTTTGAAATGTTATCTCTATTTTCCATTAATATTTGTGGAACACCTAAAGGGTTAACAAAGTTTGCAAAATCAGCTTTGTATACCTTGAGGGGTGTAGTTTCTAAAAAGAGGTCACTTTTTTGGAGTTTCTACTCTAGGGGTGCATCTACTCTAGGGCTTCAAATGGGACATGGTGTCAAAAAAACAATCCAGCAAAATCTGCCTTCCAAAAACCGTATGGCATTCCTTTGCTTTTGCGCCATACCGTGTGCCCATGCAACAGTTTACAACCACATATGGGGTGTTTCTGTAAACTACAGAATCAGGGCCATAAATATTGAGTTTTGTTTGGCTGCTAACCTTTGCTTTGTAACTGGAAAAAATTTATTCAAATGGAAAATCTGCCAAAAAAGTGAAATTTTGAAATTGTATCTCTATTTTCCATTAATTCTTGTGGAACACCTAAAGGGTTAACAAAGTTTGTGAAATAAATTTTGAATACCTTGGGGGGTTTAGTTTGTAAAATGTCATTTTTGGGTGGTTTCTATTATGTAACCCTTACAAAGTGACTTCAGACCTGAACTGGTCCTGAAAAAGTGGGTTTTCGAAATTTCAAGATTTGCTTCTAAACTTCTAAGCCTTGTAACGTCCCCAAAAAAATAAAATGGCATTCCCAAAATGATCCAAACATAAAGTAGACATATGGGGAGTGTAAATTAATAACTATTTTTGGAGGTATTACTATGTATTATAGAAGTAGAGAAATTGAAACTTGGAAATTTGCAAATTTTTCCAAATTTTTGGTAAATTTGGTATTTTTTTATAAATATAAATTAATTTTTTTTACTCCATTTTACCAGTGTCATGAAGTACAATATGTGACGAAAAAACATTCTTAGAATGGCCTGGATAAGTAAAAGCGTTTTAAAGTTATTCACACATAAAGTGACACTGGTCAGATTTACAAAAAATGGCCTGGTACTTAAGGGGTTAAACATATGTATTTGTATTTGACCTGTATTTGTACTGGCCTTCAGTAAAATTGATATCCATTGACCTCCTAATAGACCTCCAGCAACATAATCACTTGATCTTTTCTATACGCGGAATGCATAATTTTTGGGGGCTGTAGTCCAGTGGTCTTCTGTAAAATTGATATCCAATGACCGTGTAATCTACGTACCTCCAGCCACATACTTACTCCTTCTTTTCTGTACGCTGAATGCATAATACGCTGAATGCATAATTTTTGGGGCCTGTAGTCCACTGGCCTGCTGTAAAATTTAATCTACCTCCAGCCACTTAAACATCAAAGTAAGTAGCACTACATACCCCACCATAGGGAAAGGTCCAATTTATTTGGTACCAGCAATTATGTTCCAGACATGGTGCTCGCAGGTCGAGATCCATCCCTAAGGGTTTTTCAGTACTGAAGTGGTGTCTGATGCCCTGCGTTTAGCCATCGACCCCCTCTTGTTTTTTTTTAAATATGCATTTAGCTATTAATCCCCTTTTGTTGGTTGAGTTTATATATATTACGTATACCCAAGGGTCTCTGGTTTGTCAGGATTCAGTCTTATATTTTGTACCACTTTAGATGTAATTTGATCATCGGAGAGTGGTCTGTATAGATATTAGAGGTAATTATTCCTCCTCAAAAACTGTATATCGCATGACAACAGCTTGCGTCACTAGGTTATAGTGACGTGTTGGATTCCTAGTGGATAATCTTTCCAGCATCTTTGGGTTTTCCCAGTAACAGCTTACGTCACATGAATATTGAATCCTGAATGGCTGACTGCTCCGGTCATGTGATTATACTATATTCACATGATGGCTGGCGCATGCACAGTTGTACCAGCAGTACGCTTGTGCAATCATGACATGAGCCCTTATGGCAGGTGGAGAGCACCCTGTGGAAACATGGATCGTCACCTGTGTGAGTATATTATGATTATAATGTACTATAACATATCATCTAAGGGTTGTTTTTAATTGTGGGTAATTAAGTGAACACACCCCTTTAGGGGGAGGCACTTATCACATTGCACCGAGGGTTATATAAGGATGATATTTCCATTATTGCACTGCTTGATAAAGACTTATTATAGTCGAAAAGTCGCAATTGTACGCTGCTTAGCTAAATAAAGTCACCAGATTTTTCTACAAAACTTAGGAGTGCTGTGGATTTTTTCAATTATCATCTACCTCCAGCCACATACTTACTTGTTCTTCTCTGTACGCTGAATGCATAATTTTTGGGGCCTGTAGTCCATTGGCCTGCTGTAAAATTTATATCCAATGACTGTGTAATCTACCTCCAGCCAGCCACATACTTACTTGTTCTTTTCTGTCCGCTGAATGCATAATTTTTGGCGCCTGTAGTCCACTGGCCTGCTGTAAAATTGATATCCAATGACCGTGTATTCTACCTCCAGCCACATACTTACTTGTTCTTTTCTGTCCGCTGAATGCATAATTTTTGGGGCCTGTAGTCCACTGGCCTGCTGTAAAATTTATATCCGATGACCGTGTAATCTACCTCCAGCCAGCCACATACTTACTTGTTCTTTTCTGTCTGCTGAATGCATAATTGTTGGGGCCTCGGAGGAATTCAACACCAGTGAATTTCAACTATTATCATTAGGAGTTTTTTCAAGAGGGGGGATTTTGTTAGCCATGTTTTTAATCCAATTTTATATTTTTTTATATTGCTATCCATTGACCATGTAATATACCTCCGGCCACATAATCTCTTTATCTTTTCTGTCCGGTGAATGCCTAATGTTTGGGGCCCATAGTCCAGTGGCCTACAACAAAATTTTTATCCATTGACCACATAATGTACCTCGAGGCACATAGTCAGAATTTCTTTTATGTCAGGTAAATGCCTAATTTTTAAGGCCTGTACTCCCGTGGCCTAAAATAAAAATGTTCTAGGCTCCAACAGGGCACATTTCAGAGAATTTCCCTTTAAGACACATAAAAATGTCCCCTGATTAAGATACATATTTTTGGTTGGAATTTTTGTCATTGATCCCCATCTAGTATGTCACTGTCCATGTTGTGGACTATTTGTGCACTTCTACTAAGTATTTGGTGGCTGCAAATATGAGCTGAAGGTTTTTCAGGTTCGCTTGCCATTAAAGTGAATAGGGCCCGCCGCAAACTTGCGGTTCGCGAACATTTGATTGCGTTCGTGAACCGTCCCGGCCGATGTTCGTCCATCACTAGTCTGTAGGAGACCTAGTGTGAAAATATGCCAAAGGGTGTAGGCATACCTTTTTCTTTTTTTGCAGTATGGAAAAACATAAATTAACCTAAATTAGTCTGTTCCATACAAAGACAGTAAAAAAATGCAGTGTTTTCCTTTCTTCAAACATAACGCTTCTCAATTAATCCAAAGAATTCTATTTTCGTCTCATCTCTCCCAAAATTGTTCTAGTAGCCTTCTGGCTTGTCCATTCACTTTAATGGGTCAGCGATCCGGCCGTTTCGCAAAAAGATAGGACATGTTGTGGAACGGAAGTATGGGACAAAACCCCATGGAAGCACCCCGTAGTGCTTTCGTAGGGTTCCGTTCCGCACCATTCCGCATCTCCGGATTTGCGGACCCATTGAAGGTGAATGGGTCCGCATCTGTGATGCGGAATGCACACGGAACGGTGCCTGTGTATTGCGGGTCCGCAATACGGGCAGGCAATGCATTACATTACAGATGTATTATAATGCATTGCAGAGGGGATCAGACCCCCAAAAGTTGAAGTCCCAGAGTGGGACAGAAATAAAGTTGAAAAAAAAAGGAAATAAAAGTGTTTTCAATAAAAATAATAAAGTTTCAAGTTAATAAAATAAAAAACACCCGTTTCCCCAATAAAATAAAAAACACCCGTTTCCCCTGATTTTATAAGAAAAAAAAGAAAAAAAAAGAAAAATCACACATATTAGGTATCGCCGGCTCTATAAATATATCACATGATCCACCCCGTCTGATAGACACCATAAAAAAATTTAAAAAACTGTCAATAAATGGCATCACTAAAAGTGCAACAACAAGCGTTCAAAAAGGCCCAAAAAATTGCCCCTACATAGGACAATCTCACAAAAAATATATATATATTACTCTTAGACTATAGAGACACTGAAACATTTTATTTTTTTGTTTAAAAAATGCTTTTATTGTGCTAAATGTAAAAAATAAAAATAAAAAGTGTTCATATCAGGCATCGCAGCGTCTGTAACAACCTGCTCTATAAAAATACCATAAAAAAAAAAACAGTTCCAAAAAAGCCATTTTTTTGTCACCTTACATCACAAAAAGTGTAATAGCAAGCGATCAAAAAGTGATAAGCACCCCAAAATTTAACCAATCAAACCGTCATCTCATCCCGCAAAAATGACATCCTACCTAAGACAATCTCCAAAAAAAAAAAAAACTATGGCTCTCAGACTATTCAGACACTAAAATATTATTTTTTTTGTTTCAAAAATGATATTAGTGTATAAAACTTAAATAAATTAAAAAAGTATACATATTAGGTATTGCCGTTTCCGTAATGACCTGATCTATAAAAATATCACATGATTTAACCCCTCAGGTGAACACCGTAAAAAAAAAAGTCAAAAAGTCATATGCACCCCAAAATTTTAACAATCAAACCGTCATCTCAATCGCCCAAAAAATAAAAAACTATGGCTCTCAGACTATGGAGACACTTAAATAAATAAAAAAAAGTATACATCCCGCAAAAATTATACCCTACCTAAGACAATCGCCCAAAAAATTAAAAAACGACGGCTCTAAGACTATGGAGACACTAAAAGATGATTGTTTTGTTTGTTTCAAAAATGATATTAGTGTATAAAACTTAAATAAATAAAAAAAAGTATACATATTAGGTATCGCCGTATCCTTAACAACCTGATCTATAAAAATATCACATGATTTAACCCCTCAGGTGAAGACCGGAAAAAAATCTAATAAAAATGGTGTCAAAAAGCCATTTGGTCACCTTACATCACAAAAGGTGTAATAGCAAGCGATCAAAAAGTCATACGCACCCGAAAATAGTGGCAAAAAAACCGTCACCTCATCCTGCAAAAATAATACCCGACCTAAGACAATCCCTCGTAAAATAAAAAAAACTATGGCTCTCAGACTATTGAGACACTAAAACATGACTTTTTTGTTTGTTTGTTTCAAAAAAGATATTATTGTGTAAAACTTAAATAAATAAAATAGTATACATATTAGGTATCGCCACATCCATAAGGACCTGCTCTATAAAAATATAACATGACCTAACCCCTCAGGTGAACACCGTAAAAAAAAAAAAGGTGTCAAAAAAGCCATTTTTTTGTCACCTTACATCACAAAATGTGTAATTACCAAGCGATCAAAAAGTCATATGCACCCTTAAATAGTACCAATCAAACTGTCATCTCAGTCTCCCAAAAAATAAAAAAATATATGGCTTTCAGAATATGGAGACACAAAAAAATTATTTTGTTCAAAAATGCTTTATTGTGTAAAACTGAAACGAACAACCCAAAAAAAGTTGTTATATTTGGTATTGTCACATCCGTAACAATCTGCTCTATAAAAATAGCTCATGATCTAACCTGTCAGATGAACGTTGCAAATAACAAAATATAAGAACTGTGCCAAAACAGCTATTTTTTTTGTTACCTTGCCCCAAAAAAGTGTAATATAGAGCAACCAAAAATTATCTGTACCCTAAAATAGTACCAACAAAACTGCCACCTTATCCTGTAGTTTCTACTCTAGGGGTGCATCAGGGGGCTTCAAAAACAGTCCATCAAAATCTGCCTTCTAAGAACCATATGGCGTTCCTTTCCTTCTGTGCCCTGCCGTGTGGCCATACAGCAGTTTACGACCACATATGGAGTGTTTCTGTAAACTACAGAATCAGGGCAATAAATATTGAGTTTAGTTTGGCTGTAAATCCTTGCTTTGTTAGTGGAAAAAAATGCTTAAAGTGCAAAATCTTCCCAAAAAAGTGAAATTCTGAAATTTTCAATTAATTCTTGTGGAACACCTAAAGGGTTAACAAAGTTTGTAAAATCAGTTTTAAATACCTTGAGGGGTGTAGTTTCTAAAATGGGGTCACTTTTTTAGAGTTTCTACTCTAGGGCTGCATCAGGGGGGCTTCAAATGGGACATGGCATCAAAAAAACAGTCCATCAAAATCTGCCTTCCAAAAACCATATGGCGTTCCTTTCCTTCTGCGCCCTGCCATGTAGCCATACAGCAGTTTACGACCACATATGGGGTGTTTCTGTGGACTACAGAGTCAGGGAAATAAATATTAAGTTTTGTTTGGCTTTTAACTTTTGCTTTGTTAGCGGAAAAAAAAATGATTAAAATGGAAAATCTGCCAACAAAGTGAAATTCAGAATTTTCATCTCCATTTTCCATTAAGTTTTGTGGAACACCTAAAGGGTTAGCAAAGTTTGTAAAATCAGTTTTTAATACCTTGAGGGTTGTAGTTTCTAAAATAGGGTCATTTTGGGGGTGATTTGCTTCTAAACTTCTAAGCCTTCTAACGTCCCAAAAAATAAAATGGCATTCACAAAATGATCCAAACATGAAATAGACATATGGGAAATGTAAAGTAATAACTATTCTATAAGGTATCACTATCTGTTTTAAAAGCAGAGAAATTGAAATTTGGAAAGTTGCAAATTTTTTAAAAATTTTCTTAAATTTGGTATTTTTTTAGATATAAAAATGAAATATTTTGGTTCAAATTTACCACTGTCATGAAGTAAAATATGTGATGAGGAAACAATCTCAGAATGCTTTGGATAAGTAAAAGCGTTTTAAAGTTATCACCACATAAAGTGACACATGTCAGATTTTCAAAAATCAGTCTGGTCCTTATGGTGGAAAATGGTCTGGGCCTTAAGGGGTTAATAAATGCAAATGAGCCTCTAGGAACAACAGGGGGATTGTCGTTACATCTAAAGGCTTTGCTTTCTCAGCAAGTGCTACACCTTCTCTATTTTAATTAAACGTGATCATGTCTGGCCCTGTCAATTAAAGTGTAGGGGGTGCGGTAACACAGATGCCTTTAGCTGCCAAGCGCACATGCAGCCAGTTTCATAGGTACAAATCTGCTGACCATGGTCTGCCAGTTAAGGACCCCAGATATAAAATAAATTTCTTTTTTCTATCAATCAGAGCAAAATGAAAGCAGAAAGAGGCCTTCTGTTCAGCCATGCCAGACCCATATGCCAATGTTTGCCAATGTTTGCAAAGCAGCTGTCCAAAAACATTGCACATAATTAGTATAATAAAATGCCACATGTTCCTGCAATATTTTCTGCAGAAACAGAAATGATTAACTGTTTCTTCACTATCTGTAGTGACCTATTAGTGGGATTTTATTACGTTTTGCAAAGGACGTTGGAGGTACCCAGGCTAATAATATATTAGGCAACTGCACTATCCAGCATGAATTAAGAGTAGTACCACACGTGATAGATGCGGGCAGTTGAGACGTAGCCACAATGCAGCAGAAACCACACCACCATACAAGCAAATGCAGTTCACTAATAGATTGTTAAAATTTGTTTATTGTTACTATCCTATCTGTTTTGGGGGTAAACTGCTAGGGTCTACTGACAATTTTTTATGATCTATGAGAAGACAACTTTGACTTGAGTAGTTAAGAACTGCATGGCCATGAAAGATGCTCTAATAGAGCGTAAAAAAGTGATTGTCATATATGGAAACCTATCCTAAAGCAATCCCAGGCGCATGTCCATGGAATCTCACTCAGTATACAACTCGAAATATAGAAAAGTCATCAGCATTTCAGACTAGTTAAAATTGCTTCTTGTATTCATCCATCTCTTACATGTAATGTTTCAGTTTGACTTTGTGAATCTTTTTCAAGCTTGTTTCTGCAGACAGGTAAGTAGTGAGGTAAAGCCTCCATGGATCGAACTTATTTTTCCATCACATTTAAATGATTCTCAATCAGTTTAAGATCTGAGGAATTTGAGGAACATATCAACACTATGAATTTGATGTGCCTTCATCAGACTTTACACACATATTAACAAATCATTCCTATAAATAGACCGCCAAAGTACAAAGGAACTGACGTAATTGAAGAAACTCTGCTCCCAAGTGAAACAATAAAGAACAATTGCATGAACACATACATAAAAGGATGCATGCAAAATTAATAGGTAGATAATACAAATTGTCTGAATAAAGTCCATGAATTCATAGTAATATTATGTTTCAGTTCCGCTAAAAGAGAAGCATATAGAGCAATGTTAGAAACTTAATTCATAGGAAGCCACATATATTGTAACCACGGTTGAGGCCTCTTGGTTCCATCATTTGCAACCAATGGATCCAATAAGCCTCCCTTTTCAATAACATTTTATTTCTGTCACCTCCCCGGCGAGGTAGTGAGACACCTTCAATAATCTGGAAGTGTAAACCCAAAAAAGAGCCACACATCCCATTAGTTGTTAAATATCATTCCTGGACTCAGAAAATAAGAGGAGTGACAGAAATAAAATGTTATTGAAAAGGGAGGCTTATTGGATCCATCGGTTACAATCGATGGAACCAAGAGGCCCCAACCGTGATTACAATGTATGTGGTTTCCTATGAATTAAGTTTCTAACATTGCTCTATATGTTTCTCTTTTAGAGGAACTGAGACATAATATTACTATGAATTCATGGACTTTATTCAGACGATGTCACGAGGGTGTCAAGAGCCACGCCTGACTCCGTTATACCCGGGGTCAGGAAGTCGCAGCGGGTGGCTGCGCGCTCTATGTAGAAACATAGTGCTGTTTCTTTATGGTAGCTTTCTGGGTTTGCCTTGCAACCCTTTTTGGCTCACTCAGGGATCTGTAGCTCCTTCTCCTCAGCTGTTTCTTGTCGAGCACTCCCAACCTCCTTATATTCCCCTCTCACACTTCTCTGGTTGCCAGATATAGAGCTTCCTGCCTGGACTTCTATACTGACCCACTGGAG
The DNA here is from genome assembly GCF_905171765.1 of Bufo bufo. Lineage (NCBI taxonomy): Eukaryota > Metazoa > Chordata > Amphibia > Anura > Bufonidae > Bufo > Bufo bufo. Next base: position 19,413 of record NW_024400202.1, read on the forward strand.
CTGAGTAGCTGTGTTCCCTGGTTGTTGTTCCAGAGTGTTACCCTCCGGATCCCTGTGGGCCTTGGTGGTCTGCTGTTGTCGCCCACCTGGGATTATATGTTTGTCTGTGTTGTCTGTCCTCTCCTTGGTGTTTTCCTTTTAGTGTCAGTGGTGCGGACTAGTGATCCCACCGCCCCGTTCACTACACAGGGCTCATCTTAGGGAAAGCCACGTACGTGATCGGCGTACGGGTGAGGAATCCGTCTAGGGACGTCAGGGCAGTCAGGTGCCAGCCGCAAGGTGAGTCAGGGGTCACCACCTTTCCCTCTCCCTTGGACAGGGCCTTCCCATTTCCCTCCCTTTGCGTGACGCCGGTCATTACAGACGATTTGTATTATCTAAACGAGAAATGTGTTTTTAGAGAAGGCTCACCTCTTAAACAAAAATGGAATGGGTGCACCTACAAAGAAGATTTCACCTAATCTTCAGAAAAAGGTATAGCAAATTAAGGAGTAGTAGGGCACACCTTCAATCAGCTGCACATGGGGAGTTTGTGTGAACAGTATATTTTATTCAAACCAATTGTGTATAATATTACATAAGATCGTTATTAAATATATATATATATTAGCATGCTATGTAGTACTTAAAAAATAATACATAAAATCAATATGAAATCAATAAAATTAATTTGTGAATATAAAATAAAAATAAGATCATAGGGGAATAAGTCCTGGTGAGTTCCTCAATTTGGTGGTTACTTTCTATAGCTCCGTATAAACGTGTTGTATTATTCATCCAGCAAGTCGCCCAGATGAAAATCACAGTCAGCGGTGCTGGGGTTAAGGAGAAAAATCATGAACGAACTTCAGTATAGTCGGATGGAATCTATTCATATATAGTCACTTGTATTTCTTTTTGTTGAGTTATTAGTGTCTCAGATACCCCTGTCCACACATACACTGACTCGGCATTTAGTTTTACTCACAGATTTGTTGAGTTTTTGCCGGTTATACTGCAACTAACGTGGCGTCCCACGTGTAGTACGATTACTGCAGGCAGTGGTGTGGTTTCTAAGAGGTTTCTCTGTAGGTTTGGGGATCCTCAGTAATCACTTGTAGGAGTGCCGTGTTAGTGATCTTCCTGATGTAGTTCCTGCACAGATGCTTAATCAAGCGGCAGGTCAGGTTTCACTATGGCTGACAATTTTCGATTTCTCCTTTAAAAGTATCGATAGCGATCCCTCTGCTTGTATTCGGCTTGAAGCGCTTCAATGTCCCAATCCTATGTTTGATTTCACTGGGTTATCCTTCACCATACGCGTTTCGGAGTTAACTAAGACTCCTTCCTCAGTGGCTATTTTTCCCATGAAAATGGTCAAATTTATATATAGCTATCCAGGTGTAATTCAGTCTGGTTTAATTGCGCTATGCTGAAGTCGTGGCATGGAATCCTTGGGAACTCACAGTGCTATATAACAAACATCTTTATTTCTTCTATATATATAATTAAAATTATGGAGAACCAATATGATCTGAAGTTTAAAATCTCAAGTTTAAAATCTCAAAACAATGTTGCATTCTTGAAACAAATATTTGTATATATATATAAAAATACCTAACAATATAAAATGTGATACAATAGGATTCCATGCCACGACTTCAGTATAGCGCAATTAAACCAGACTGAATTACACCTGGATAGCTATATATAAATTTGACCATTTTCATGGGAAAAATAGTGCATGGTGAAGGATAACCCCATGAAATCAAACATAGGATTTGGACATTGAAGCGCTTCAAGCCGAATACAAGGAGAGGGATCGCTATCGATACTTTTAAAGGAGAAATCGAAAATTGTCAGCCATAGTGAAACCTGACCTGCCGCTTGATTAAGCATCTGTGCAGGAACTACATCAGGAAGACCACTAACACGGCACTCCTACAAGTGATTATCGAGGATCCCCAAACCTACAGAGAAACCTCTTGGAAACCACACCACTGCCTGCAGTAATCGTACTACACGTGGGGCGCCACGTTAGTTGCAGTATAACCAGCAAAAACTCAACAAAACCATGAGTAAAACTAAATGCTGAGTCAGTGTATGTGTGGACAGGGGTATCTGAGACACTAATAACTCAACAAAAAGAAATACAAGTGACTATATATGAATAGATTCCATCCGACTATACTGAAGTCCGTTCATGATTTTTCTCCTTAACCCCAGCACCGCTGACTGTGATTTTCATCTGGGCGACTTGCTGGATGAATAATACAACACGTTTATACGGAGCTATAGAAAGCAACCAACCACCAAATTGAGGAACTCACCAGGACTTATTCCCCTATGATCTTATTTTTATTTTATATTCACAAATTAATTTTATTGATTTCATATTGATTTTATGTATTATTTTTTAAATACTACATAGCAAGCTAATATATATATATATTTAATAACGATCTTATGTAATATTATACACAATTGGTTTGAATAAAATATACTGTTCACACAAACTCCCCATGTGCAGCTGATTGAAGGTGTGCCCTACTACTCCTTGATTTGTATTACCTATTAAATTTGCATGCATCTTTTTATGTATGTTTTCATGCAATTGTTCTCTATTGTTTCACTTGGGGGCGGTGTTTCTTCAATGACATCAGTTCCTTTGTACTTTGGCAGTCTATTCAAAGGAATGATTTGTTAATATGTGTGTTAAGTTTGATGAAGGCACGTTCAGTGCCGAAACGCGTCACTTATGATATGTGACAAATAAATTCAGCATTCTAAAAGCTACTATGTGTGAGTGCTGGTTCTTTCCACATTGCTGTTTCCTGGGACGCCAGCCCATGTACACCACAGCGCCATTCCATCACAGTGCCGACCGGTTAATATTATATATGAACTTGACGTCATGTTTCTCAAGCTATTTTGCAGGGCACATTATCCTGCTGCAAAAAGTTACTACCAGTAGAGAATACCGGTGCTATGTAGGGTGTACAACAATGTTTAGGCAGTATGTGTAAAAGTAACATTTGCATGAATGCCAACTTTTCCATCAGAACACTGCATAGAGTATTATGCTGCCTCTGTCAGCTTGAAATACATGACTTAGGGTAGTGCCTTGACACGGCAGTCTTGCCCAAAATTCTTTATTTGCAGCCTCTGCCAATCAAGTGGGACTATAGTTGAAATACACTAAAGCGGATATATCATAATCACTTTTAGGAAGGAGCAAAACGACTTTGGATGCTTCATCTGAAGTCGATTTGCATAAAACTTTGTTGTAATACTATATGGAGCGGGAGCTAGTGTCAGTAGTGTGTTTCACAATAAGAAGGCAATATACAGTTAAATTTACAATTAACTGATAGATAAAGAGCTTTACAATAAGAAGTCAGTGTGCCATTTTGTGTTGGACAGGGCTTGGGAACTGGATCAGTATGACAAGGAGGTGATGATATGAGAAGAGGAGGGTGGTGGTGGCATTAAAGAGCAGAGATAACTGTAAGGGATCGCTCTCTCGCAGGGGGTGGCAATGACAGACTTCTCAACAAGCAGGGGGTTTTCAAGCTCAAACAGTGCTTTATTTGTCATACCACACATCACACTTCCAAGTTTGGCATCACTTGGCACAATGAAGTTGCAGTGTCACATCACAACGTGTTAAATCAACACTAGTGTTGATCGAGCAACGCAGTGCTCGGGGGCTCGGGGGCTCGGGCCGAACACATCGGGATGTTCGGGTGCTCAGCCGAGCACCCGAGTATAATGGAAGTAAATGGGAGAACCCGAGCATTAAACCAGGTACCCCCTGCTCTGAAGAGGGGAGGGTGCCTGGTTCATAGGAAAATGTCAGAAATTGATGGAAACACCACCGAAATGGTTCTGGAATAGCATGGGAAGGATGTCTGGATGTATCTTGTACTCGCAGGTCGCTGCTGGGAACGATGGTGTCCGAATAGTACGTGACTTTTACAGACAATAATACGCACAAAACCAAAGAAAAAAATATAGATTTTAGAGGAAAAATTGATAGGAAACATTCTTTCCTGTATATTTACTTGTATATAAAGTGCAAGTGCTGCCAAAATATACATGGAAGAGGCACTACGATGATGTTGTTGTTTCAGTTGTCTCTGGCCACTGGTTACTTACATGTCATTTCCTTGGTGTTGTTGTCATTTGTTGCTAGGCCTGTGGGAGACTCTGATTCATCCGTGTCGTGGATGAACCAGTTGGTCTCTTGTCACTTTCTCCTTACCTCAGGGTAATTCAGGTACTTCAGGGTTCTGAGGTTCCGGCGTATGGGCCCCCCCACCATCAGGGTTGGCTCTTACAGAAAGGAAACGGGCCAGATTTAGGGATGCTTTAGGAGGTGACCTGCTCCCTTGATACCATCCTCCATGGTTAGTTGCTACCTTATAGTTATGACATTGTACGATGGGGGGTTTTCCCCACTTCCCGTCGTCACAGCATGTCCAACAAGGCCACTCTGTGATTTGCCTTCAGAAGAGCGAGCAGCATGTGTCGCCTGCCATTTTCTGATGCACATGCTTATCCTCCAGAGGGAGGGTGAGAGGAAAATCCTGTTAACAGTGCGGTTCTCTGTTACAGTGGTTGCAGTTGGTGTGAACCGGCACTTGTGTTTGGGTCTCCCCTCGTCCATGTCTCAGTGATTCTGTGGCTTGTGTTGTAGTGGCTGGTTGCATTCCTTGTTTAACTGGCTTTGGTGTATGCTGGTGGGGGATGCATGCTGGCAGCGACTTGGTGTGAGCAGTTTCTGAGTGTGGACGTAGTGATCAGTGCAGTCTCTGCTGGCTGTTCGTTTGCTGGCTGCCTGGTTTCTAGGTGGTTCCGGGGGCTGGCAGCAGTCCTGGAGAGACTCGCTTGCACTGACACTGATTCTGCTACTTATTTCCTTCCCCCATGCCTGTTTGTGGGTTCCTCACTAGCTTCCCCTTTTCTGTTGGGGGGGCTTTGAGAGGTGGGAGTGTCATGGTCATATTGGCGTTTGACCGTGACGCGGTTGCTGTGCAGACTCGTTGCTTGTGGCAATGTGTAGTTTGTGGTTTGCACGTGCACTTCCCCATTAGGTAGTGTCTCCCTGCTGTGTGGTGTGTGTGGGGTTAATATCCTGACTTGGTTGGATCAGGGTGTGGTCTCTTATAGCTATTTAGCCTTTGCTTGTAGCTTGGAGGTGAGTTGTACTCTAGCCTTGCTGTGGGCTGGAAGCTATGCTCCATTCTGTGGCTATTCCATCTGCCCAGTCATTGAGGGTCACCTTGTTGGACATCGAGGTCTCTTAGCAATATCATTCCTATGTCTCCCTTGTATCCTCTATGTACCCAACCTCACTTGTTGTATGTTTGGTGTGGGTTTATGTTCAGGGTTTGTTGTACGTCTTGTTTGTTGTTACATGTCTGGGATGTTGTTGGTCTTTGTACCTTCATGAGTGCAAGACGTTTCCCTGTGTGTGTTGTCCCTTCAGAAGGGGGTTGGTTTCCCGGAGGGGTGAACCATTTTCCTAGGATGTGCAGTTGCTGGAGTTCTGGTTCCTGTGTGTCAGTACGGACTGCATCCGGAAGGTGTTTGGATGGCAGCGCGTCTGTTTGGGTTCCAGGTTACATCAGCTGTGTTCTTCTTTGGTGTCTTCCAGCAGCTGCAGCAGGTAAGTGACCAAATTTACTGTTGTTGTTGGTTCAGTTGTCTCTGGCCACTGGTTACTTACAGGTCATTTCCTTGATGTTGTTGTCCTTTGTTGCTAGGCCTGTGGGAGACTCTGGTTCATCCCTGTCGTGGATGAACCAGTTGGTCTCTTGTCCCCTTCTCCTTACCACAGGGTAATTCAGGTATTTCAGGGTTCTGAGGTTCCGGCGTATGGGCCCTCCCACCATCAGGGTCGGCTCATACAGAAAGGAGACTAGGGCCAGATTTAGGGATGCTTTAGGACAGGCATCTCAAACTCGCGGCCCTCCAGCTGTTGCAAAACTACAACTCCCAGCATGCCCGGACAGCCTACTTGTATCAGCCTACAGCAGGGCATTGTGGGAGTTGTAGTTTTACAACAGCTGGAGGGCCGCGAGTTTGAGATGCCTGCTTTAGGAGGTGACCTGCTCCCCCTTTCCCAGCCTCCAGGCTTAGTTGCTACCTTATAGTTATGACATTGTACGATGGGGGGTTTTCCCCACTCCCCGTCGTGACAGAATCATGACACTCACCAAGCACCCGGAGACAGAAATGCCCAGGAACAAAAAACTTATCTTTAGGTGTCTGTGCCGGAGCTAGATGTTGCTCTGCCTCAATATGAGATGCAAGATCCGCGTATAATGCTGCCACAATGATGTTAGATGGTAAGATAGGTTCAGGAGGAATGTCAGGGGGCTGAAATGCACAAAATCTTCGAGACAAGGCATCAGCCTTCACATTCTTACTTCCTGGCCTAAAAGTAATAGAGAAGTTAAAACGCGTGAAGAATAATGCCCATCTAGCTTGACGAGGATTCAGCCTTTTCGCAGACTCAAGAAACAATACATTTTTATGGTCAGTGACAACAGTGATACAATGTTTGGCCCCCTCTAAAAAATGTCTCCACTCCTCAAAAGCCCATTTGATGGCTAACAATTCCCGGTTACCAATATCATAGTTCCTCTCAGTGGGAGAGAACTTCCGTGAGAAAACCCACAAGGTATTAAATTAGTGAGGTTAGAGGATCCCTGGGAAAGAACAGCCCCCACCCCATCTTCAGAAGCATCCACCTCCACTATGGAAGGTTCCTCTTGATCCGGCTGAATCAAGACTGGGGCGTTCCTAAAAGATCTTTTAAGGGTTTCGAAGGCTTCAATGGCCTCCAAAGGCCAGTTAACAAGATCCGCCCCCTTCTTAGTAAGGTTGGTCAAGGGTTTAGCAATTACCGAAAAAAATTTGATAAACTTATGGTATTAATTAAAGAACCCTAAAAAGCGCTGTAGGGCTTTTAGGGATGATGGTCTCACCCAGTCTAAAATAGCTTTTACCTTACCAGGATCCATTTTAAACGCATGTGGAGTGAGGATATAGCCAAGATACAACATTTCTTGTACCCCAAAAATGCATTTTTCTAACTTAGCAGATAGTTGATTTTTTATTAGAATATCAAGTACTTGTCTGATATGCATAACATGAGAATCCCAACTCAAAGAAAAAATCAAAATATCATCAAGATACACAATTATTAATTTGCTAATAAATTCAATGAAAATGTCATTCATGAAATTTTGAAAACCTGCAGGAGCATTACTAAGCCCAAAAGGCATAACCAAATATTCAAAATGTCCTTCCGGAGTGTTAAAGGCAGTTTTTCATTCGTCCCCTTCTTTAATTCGAAGTAATTTGTATGCTCCTCTCAAATCGAGGATGGAACGCACCACTTTCTAAACTGAGTACAGTATTCCTCTACCGATCGGCCACTCTGTACCAAAGCTTCAGCTGACTCTCTGCTACGGTTGCCTTGTCCTGTGCATTGTATAGCAGCCCTAGGGCCTGAAAAAACTCATCAACTGACTCAAGACACAGCGAGTCGGGGGGTAATGAAAGCGCCCACTACTGGAGGTCACCCTGTAACAGGGATATAATAATTCCCACTCATTGTGGCCCGAGAGGAATGGGTTCACAGTCTGAAATATAGTTTGCAACTCTCCTTAAAGGTTTGAAAACTCTTGCGGTCCCCCGAGAACCGCTCAGGAAGTTTAACGTGGGGTTCCACCTGTAAAGCGGAAGGAGGGGAGACAGTGAGGTTATGGCCAGCTTCTTGAGCTTATAACCTCTCTCGTAGCTCTTAAACAACCTGGGACAGGTTCAGGACATGATCTGTCAGGTTTTGCAGGGGATTCATAGTGGTAAAGTGGGCCTGTGAATCTGTCACAAAGAAGGGGAGGGGATGGTGCACCACTGACTCCACCCACACCCCTGTCCCTGCCTACTTGCACTATTCCTCCTAGGTAACGGAGCACAAATGGGCGTCATTCCCTAGCCTTGGCAAGTGCGGAGGGACAAACAAGACAGACAAACATAGAATGGTCAACAAGCCAAGTCAGAACCAGGAGATAACTACAGTACCAGAGAATAAGCAAGACGGGTCAAAAACAAGCCAAAGTCAAATACCAGGAGAAGCAAAGTCGACACGAGGAACAAGCAAAGACGGAGTTGATAAGGGTACTTTCACACTAGCGTTTTTCTTTTCCGGCGCCGAGTTCCGTCCTAGGGGCTCAAATCTGGAAAAGAACTGATCAGTTTTATCCCCATGCATTCTGAATGGAGAGTCAGTCCTTCAGGATGCATCAGGATGTCTTCAGTTCAGTCTTTTTGACTGATCAGGCTTTTCAGAAAAACGTAGCATGCAGTATTTTTACCTCCGGCCAAAAAGCCTGAACACTTTGACTGAACGCCGGATCAGGCCTTTTTCCCATTGACTTGCATTAACGCCGGATCTGGCACTGTGTGTTCAGTCAAAACGGATCCGGCTTTTGCATGTTAAAACCGAAAAATGTGAAAAAAAAGTTAAAGTCCATAAATGGCGGATCCGTTTTTTCCAATGCAGTTTTTCATTGTGATCAAAATCCTGATCAGGATTCAAATGTAATCAGTTTTCACCCGTTTTTCCGGATCCGGCGGGCAGTTCCTGTGTCGGAATTGAGCGCCGGATTATAACAACGCTAGTGTGAAAGTAGCCTAAACCAATCAGGAGTCAAAAGCCACAGAATCACACCAAAGAACACTGGATAGGACCTTATTCACAGGCAACCTGTGGCCAGTAGGTTGCCTGTAGTTATACTGAGGAAGAGGAGTCATGTGACGTGGCCAGTGTCACATGACTCATTCCCCAGCAAGAGGAGTCATGTGACGTAGCCAGCGCCACATGACTCATTCCCCTGCAACCAGCCGAGCGCCGAGTGGTCAGCTCGGAGCTCGGACTCCTTACAGTTGCCATGGGAGTGGAGGACGCCGATCGCGGTATGGAGGGGAGCATGGCCGAGTCCACCTCGCCCCCCCCGTTGCTGTGGAGACGAGGACGCAGCGCACGTCCCTGCTCTGTACTATCCGCAGGGCGTCGCGGCACTGATGAGGGAGAACGTGAAGCCGGTGCCTCGTGACAATTATTTATGTACAGATGTACCATGGTTAGCACTCCTGCTGTTAACTCAAATTTATTAACTCATTTCATTATCTTGAGACAAAAGCCATTGAAAAGCAATTAAAGGTGTTTGCTTAGATTAGATAACCAAACTCAGAAATCTCAGAAAAAAGGAGTGCTAACCATGTGACATCTGTATACCCCTTTTCATATGTACAGCTCTATGGAATGGCGCTTTAATAATAAACAATAATAATAATATTATGCGAGGGCATGCAGGTCAGCTAACCCTCTAAAAAAATTAATGCGAGTGCCTTCACATGAGCTGACCCTGTAAAAGATTTGAGGTGCAGGCCTGCTGGTGAGCTGACCCTGTAAAAGATTTGAGGTGCGGGCCTGCTGGTGAGCTGACCCAGTAAAAGATTGTAGGTGAAGGCCTTCTGGTGAGCTGACCCTCTAAAAAAATTATATGTGAGGGACTGAATATGAGCTGACCCTGTAAAAGATTGTAGGTGAGGGCCTGCTGGTGAGCTGACCTTCTAAAAAATTATATGCAAGGGCCTGCAGCTGAGCTGACCCTCTAAAAAATTATATGCGAGGGCCTGTAGCTGAGCTGACCCTCTAAAACGTTATATGCGAAGGGCATATAAGCGAGGGCATTATATGTGATGAATAAGTATGTTGATATGATGGAAGAGGAGGAGGAGGATGAGAAAAGGAAGATTCAACCATATACCCTTGTTTGTGGTGGAAGGGTTGCATGGGAATGCAATGTATTCAGTACATTATAAACAACACATTTAAAGTGGCTTTATGTTCAACCACTTTCCTCTGGAGTCAAAAAGTCATGGTCAATCCAGGCCTTGTTAATTTTTATAAGAGTCAATCTGTCAGCATTTTCAGTTGACAGGCGGATACGCTTATCTGTTATAATACCACCAGCAGCACTAAATACTCGCTCAGACAAAACGCTGGTGGCAGGGCAGGCCAGCACCTCCAAAGCGTACAGCGCCAGTTTGTGCCACGTGTCCAGCTTGGACACCCAGTAGTTGTAAGGCACTGAGGGATCATTGAGGACGCTGACATGGTCTGCTATGTACTCCTTCGCCATCTTCCAAAGCTTTTCTCTCCTTGTGACAGTAGGCCGCACATCAGGGTAAGGGTGCTGGCGGGGTGTCATGAAACTGTCCCAGACTTTGGAGAGTGTTGCCCTGCCTCTGTTGGAACTGCTGTGTGTTCCCGTTGTCTCCCCATCTTGGTTGGCTAAGAAACTACGGACTCTGCCGCCAGCGTTGTCAAATGGAAATTTTTGAAGCAATTTTTCAACAAGGATCTTCTGGTATTGCACCGCTTTGCTCGTCCTCTCCACCAGAGGAATGAGAGATGAGAAATTCTCTTTGTAGCGGGGGTCAAGAAGGGTAAACAACCAGCAATACGTGTTGTCTAAAATGCGTATAACGCTCGGGTCGTGGGAAAGGCAGCCTAACATGAAGTCAGCCATGTGTTCTAGAGTACCAACAGGCAAGACTTCGCTGTTGTCATCAGGAGGATGACTCTCAATCTCTTCATCCTCTTCCCCCTCTTCTGCCCACCAGCAGAACAGATTGAATTAAACTTCCATGGGTACTACCCTCTGTAGCAGAGGCAACCGCCTCCTGCTCCTCCTCTTCAACTTCTATTCGCGCTGAGAAGACGAATTGAGGGTAGTCTGGCTATCACCCTGTGTAATGTCTTCCCCCATTTCCACCTCTTCCACATGCAAAGCGTCGTCCTTAATTGTGGGCAGCAAGCGTTTGAGTAGACACAGAAGTGGAACGGTTACGCTGATAATAGCATTATCGCCGCTTACTATCTCTGTTGATTCCTCAAAGTTTCTCAAAGCCTCACAGAGGTCAAACATCCATGCCCACTCCTCGCTTGTGAATAGCGGAAGTTGACTGGAAATGCGACGACCATGTTGCAGCTGGTATTCCACTACTGCCTTCTGCTGCTCACAAAGCTTGGCAAACATGTGGAACGTCGAGTTCCAGCACGTGCTCACGTCGCACAACAGCCGGTGAGCTGGCAATTTCAAGCACTGCTGCAGCAGCGTTGACAGACCGGCTGAAGCTGTCGGTGACTTGCGGAAATGTGCACACAAGCGGCGCACCTTCACCAGTAGCTCAGGCAAATTGGGGTAGGTTTTGAGAAACCGCTGAACGACAAGGTTAAACATGTGGGCTAGGCATGGGATGTGTCTGAGTTTGCCGAGCTCCAAAGCCGCCACCAAGTTACGGCCATTATCAGACGCAACCATGCCTGGTTCTAGGTTAAGTAGCAAGAGCCACAGCTCAGTCTGGTCTCTTATCCCCTGCCACAGCTCTGCGGCGGTGTTCTGTTTGTCCCCTGAGCATATCAGCTTCAGCGTGGCCTGTTGCCGCTTCCCCACTGCAGTGCTACACTGCTTCCAGCTACCAACTGATGACTGACTGGTGCTGCACGCAGATAATTTGGAGGTGGAAGTGGAGGAGGAGGCGGAGAAGGAGAAGTGGGGATTGGAGCCACCAATGTAGGTGCTGGCGGAAACCCTGATCGACGTAGGGCCCGCAATCCTTGGCATCGGTAGCAGCTGTGCCATCCCAGGGTACGACTCAATCCCAGCCTCCACAACGTTCACCCAGTGTGCCGTCAGGGAAATGTAGCGTCCCTGGCCGAATGCACTTGTCCATGTGTCTGTGGTTAAGTGGACCTTACCAGTAACTGTGTTGGTTAGGGCACGTGTGATGTTACGGGACACATGTTGGTGTAAGGCGGGCACGGCACACCGTGAAAAATAGTGGCGGCTGGGGACTGCGTAACGAGGGATGGCTGCCGACATCAGGCTGTGGAAGGCCTCAGTGTCCACAAGCCTAAATAGCAACATTTCCAGGGTCGGTAAATGCCTGGGGTAAGGACATTTGTATGCTGCGCTGGGACACAGAAGTGGATGTGGTCGCTGATTGTGCTTGCGAAGGTCCAGGGCGGGATGCATCCGGGCCTGCGCCTTCGACAGGAGATTGGCCAGCAAGTAACACAGGGGAAGAGGAGGCAGTGGTGTGACCCGCAGACACAGATTGTGGACCCAGGCGTTCGTCCCACTTATTATGGTGCTTGGATGCCACGTGGCGGATCATGCTGGTGGTGGTGAGGTTAGCTAGTGTTCACGCCCCGGCTCATTTTCGTATGGCACAGGTTGCAAACTACTATTATTTTATCGTACATACTTTCCTAAAAAAAACACCATACTGCGGAACATCTACCCCTTGGCAAGAACCTCTTGCAAGGGAGATTTCCGCAAGGGGTTGCTCCATGGAACAGTTGCAGGCCTGTGTGGTGTGGCCCGCCTTCTCCCTTTTGCCGCCCCACTACCTCTTCCAGCCTGTTGCAGTGCTGCAGATCCCTCCGCCTCTGTACTGCTGTCCTCGCTCGGCTTTCCACCTTCCCAGGTTGGGTCAGTGACCTGATCGTCCACCACCTCCTCTTCCACTTCCTCACTCTGATCAACTTCCTGATTTGTTGACCTAACCACAACCTCAGTGATTGACAACTGTGTCTCATCCTCTTCATCAACCTCTTGAGACAGTAATTGCGGTTCACTCATCATCATTCACCTCATTGAACACTAATTGCCATTCCCCACCGTCATGTTCTTGTGACTGTGGATGTTCAAGAGGTTGGGAATCAGGGCACAAGATCTCATGTCCCTCTTCTAGCGTGCTTGATTGGTAAGAGGGCCAAATCAAGTACCGTATATACCGGCGTATAAGACGACTTTTGAGCCCTAGAAAATATTTTCTAGAGTGGAGGGTCGTCTTATACGCCGGGTATGGCGGGCGCTGCAGTGCCGGGACGCCCGAATTATCAACAGAGAGAGCCCGGGCTATTGCCTTGTATCCCCAGCAGCTGAGAGCTGCGATGTAACCCACGGCATATGCCCCCCCTGCACTGTACCTTGTATGCCTCCCCCCTGCTCTGTACCTTGTATGCTCCTTGTACCGCCATCCTCCCGGCCGCTCGCATCTTGCTCCTACGCATGTGCAAGTTTTCATGCGGCGAGCGTGGATACACGGGATCCTCACGGCCGCTCGCATCTTGCTCCTGCGCATGTGCGAGATCTCCGTGCGGCGTATCTAAGTGCGGCGCAGATGTGCATATGTGAATGTGAATATGAAGAATAACATAACAAAAACATGTTCAGGGTATAGGTGTCACATGTTTAGGGTCTGGGAGGCAGGGAGGGAGGACAAGGAAGGTGGTGAGATGCAGAGATGGTGGTGATACCATGGGATGGCGGTGGTACCTAGGGATGGTGGTGGGATGCAGGGATGGCAGTGGTATCTAGGGATGGTGGTGGGATGCAGTAATGTACTGCTTTTGGAGACAGGGAGGGTATATCCCAAACTCTATATTTTCAGTGTAAAAGTTGGTGGTCGTCTTATACGCCCAGTCGTCTTATACGCCGGCATATACGGTAATGGCGATGAAAAGAGGTCCTTGGAATATTCAAGTGTGGGATCACTCGTTTGGCCAGACAAGGGAGCAAGGAGGATCAGGGTAAGGATTGTGTTGACCAGACTCCTGGCTACTGAGACTGGACTTGGTAGAAGACAGGGTGGTGCTTAACCGACTGGAAGCATTATCTGCTGCAATGCAACCGACCACCTTGTCGCACTGGTCTGACTTCAAGAGTGGTGTCCTGAGCCGCCCTGCAAAACTGGGACATGAAGAAAGGTATCTTGGATGATTGCTTTTCTTGTGCTCTGGCAGCAGGCACTGTTTCTCTGCGCCCAGGGCCACGGCCTCATGGCCACTTCCCCGTCCCTTACTGCCCTCTTAATTCTAAATGTGATATATGCTTGAAAGTATGTCACACGTACAGTAGCGTAGGATTTGGAAGTGTATGTGCAAAAAAATTTACAAAGGTATTTGTGATGGGAAAACTTTATACAGGACAGGTACCACAGGTAATGTCACAGTTCACAGTGTCTATGGAAAAAGTGTACTGGATGTCACTGATGTTTTAGGGATGCGCACACTTTAAACAGGAGATGTGGCATGGATAATTTAGGTGTCCGCAGCAGACACCGTCTACGGAAAAAGTGCACTGGATGTCACTGATATTTTAGGGATGCGCACACTTTAAACAGGAGATTTGGTGCGGATAATTTAACTGTCCGCAGGGGACATTGACTACGAAAAAAGTGCACTGGATGTCACTGATATTTTAGGGATGCACACACTTTAAACAGGAGATTTGGTGCGGATAATTTAACTGTCCGTAGGGGACATTGACTACGAAAAAAGTGCACTGGATGTCACTGATATTTTAGGGATGCGCACACTTTAAACAGGAGATGTGGCACGGATAATTTAACTGTCCGCAGGGGACACCGTCTACGGAAAAAGTGCACTGATGTCACTGATATTTTAGGGATGCGCACAATTTACACAGGAGATGTGGTGCGAATAATTTAACTGTCATCAGCGGCCTATTACACGGTATTTTGCGCAGAATACATATTATATATTGTTGCTGTCACACACAATAGTCCTTAAAAGGACTTTTGGGTCTCTGAAAAGTTTTTTGTATAAAAATCTTCCTATTACACTCTCTACACTGTTTGTCCCTTCCTATGCACAGCTCTCCCTAATGGTCCATTCACACGTCCGCAATTTCGTTACGCATTTTGCGCAACGGAATTGCGGACCCATTCATTTCTATAGGGCAGCACGATGAGCTGCCCGGATCCGGAATTGCGGATCTGCACTTCCGGGTCCGCAATTCCGATCCCGAAAAAAATAGAACATGTCCTATTCTTGTCCGCAATTGCGGACAAGAAAAGGCATTTTCTATGAGAATGCCGGCGATGTGAGGTCCGCAAAATGCGGAACGCACATTGCCGCTGTCCGTGTTTTGCGGATCCGCAATTTAGCGCAGGTTGCGCTACAAACATATATTGCTGCTGTCACACACAAGGACTTTTGGGTCTATGAAACGTTTTTGGTAGAAAAATTTAATTCAATTACACTCCCTACACTCTCTGTCCCTTCCTATGCTCAGCTCTCCCTGACTTAGAATGAGCCGAACACACGTCATCGGGTGCTATATAGCACGCGATGACGCGTTCTGGTCAGCCAATCACTGTAATGCCAGTAGCCAACATGGCTACTGGCATTACAGTGAGGGCAGTACTTACCTGCACGTTTATTGGCTGCTTAGCAGTCGCGAAACGTGCGTGAAGGAGACTCGAGCATTGCGCCAGAGCACATGCGGTTCTCGACCGAGTACCGCCATGTGCCGAGCATAGCGATGCTCGAGACAAACTGGTATTTGGCCGACCATACTCGCTCAACACTAATCAACACAAAACAATAAATCCTTGCCCGGCTAGGTGCTCACTATACAGAGGTTTTCTCTAACTCACCTCTAGGTCAGGGTTCACACTGTGTCTTCACTCACACAGTTTTCTAGCTGTGACCAATGCAACCCATTGGGATCTTGGTCCACCAGTCCTCCTGACGGTGACCATGCAATACTTTGGGGGGATATGGTCCAACAGTCCTCCTGACACTGACCATGCAACACCTGTTTTCTTCAGGCATCGCTGGGCCCCCCAAAACTCTGGCTTTCTCAGCCTTGTGGCCCCCCAACCCACCTGACTGGGACCACACAGAGCCTTTGCAAGCTTCCTTTTCAATTCCTCCTTCCACACACTCTGGGGATTGCTTTATCCCCAAGTGATTATCACACCTGGTCTCACCTCAGGCCAGGTGAACACCTGTAGCTGACTGGGGGTGTGGACTGAGATATACAGTTCCACCTTACTATTTACTTCACCACACAACATACAGTCAAATCGTCCAAAATGCCTGCCGGGGCAGATCTGCTTCTACTTTGGTCGTTGATGGTGGAGACAAAAATGTGGTGGCGGCTCTGTGTAGGCATCTACCATGTAGGAATTTTTCTCTACATTGCCACCCAAAAAACCATTGCAGTGTGCAAATTCCTCAGCTAGAGAATAATACTTTGCCATTCAGGCACAAATGTAGGAACTACGACTGTCTTTCAGCACATGAAGTGGCATCATATGCTTACATAGAAAAATGGAAGTGGCCAGCAATCTGGGAAAGACCGCCCTCTTCCCCCCTGTTGTCATTCTAGTAGCCAGGCCAGGTCCACAAGTAAGTACATGGTTATTGTTGTGATCATCAGCGTCAACATCATTAGCTACTGCTTCTCCTGCCCTAACTCCTCCTCCTTCTCTGCTCCATCATTAGTCATCCATAATGGAAAGTGTCGACAGGAAACAACAAAGCAATCTCAATTATCCACCTTTGTGCCAAATGAACTAACACCTCCAAGTCACCAAGTCACTGGAGGTGAAGTCACTGCCATACCCCTTAGTGGATTTCATTGCCTTTAGGCAACAGATGTGGAGTGTGATAAGCCTGAACAAAGGATACCTAGTCACCATTAGTTCTCAAAAAAGTCTTCTCTGCCTTGTACTATTATGTGGCGGAGAACGTGGGCCTCTCCTTGGAATTTCCGATGTGCTGCAAAGTGCATGCCACCATCAACACATGGTGCTTATCCACCTCCTCCATGTTCTCCTCATGGACATCTTTCCATCGCAAACATGGGCAGAGAATTGCTTCTATATCTCTTCCCTCTTTTCATATGTATAAGCTGATAGTTCTGTGCACTTCAGCCGTTCTTATGTGGCTAAGAATGCCCTTTTGCACTAGCAGAGAAAGAGCGTTATGCCTTTACACCGCTTGATGTGTGAAGTTCTGACTCGCTTGAATTCCATCTGACATATACTAGACGGTCCATACAAGCAGTGTAAGGTGTTAAATGATTACATCATGTACCAGACCACCACAGCAGGGAGCATGTGTTATGTTGAGTCCAAGCAGGAGCAGCTCACCAGGGATGCATGCTGTGTACTCAGGCCCTTAATACTTACAGGTGCAACAATAAAATAAATAAATGGATCACTCTGTGTGTAATGAATCTATATAACACACAAGTTTCACTTATGGAATTGAATTACTGAAATAAATTAACTTTTTGATATTCTACTTTATTTTGTAACCCCTGCAGACAAAAAGCAGTGGGTCTAGTGCAGGCATGGTCAACCTGCGCCCCTCCAGCTGTTGTAAAACTACAACTCCCACAAGGCCCTGCTGTAGACTGATATCTGTAGGCTGTTCGGGCATGCTGGGAGTTGTAGTTTTGCAACAGCTGGAGGGCCGCAGGTTGAGCATCCCTGGTCTAGTGAATGCTGCTGCTCCCAATTACAAGCAAGGAGTCACAACAGCAGGTGTTAGTGCTGATTCTTCTCAGGTGAAGTGGACTACAAATCTCATGAGCATTTAAGCCATGTACCGGGGTGGGCTCCCCAGGATACAGCGAAGTTGCAGACAAGAAAAGCGACACTGACACCAGCTTAATATGCAAGAACAGAAACTTTACTTAGGCAAAAAGTAATAACACCAGCATAACCCAAAAAATTCAAACATGCATAGAAATGCTATATCCCGGATCCACAGTCAATGTCCCTGCCTACTGGACAGGCCTAGCAGATGGCGGACACAGCAGAGCCTGCAAGTCGTGTTGTGCCGCTACAGAGGACACCCCTAGCCGGTGGCAAGTCAATAACTGCGCTGCAGTCCAGTACAGTACAGCCTAGCAAAACGATATAGTCCTAACTAACTAACTAATGAGAGGCCTAGGCTAGTCTCTGTAACTTCAGGCGCCACACAATATATTACAATCAGTAACCAGGTGTACTGACCTGCGTCCGTTCTGGGCCCGAGGATGCCGCCTACTAGAGATGGCCACCAACTTCTCAGCAACTGTGCAGCCTTGCTTGATGATGAGGCCTTCTGTCCACACACTGAACTGGTCTTCCTGGGACAATCTCTATTTCAAAAGAGCTTGATACAGAAAGGATATTACAGCTACTCTCCTTCTTCTGAGTGTCCATTAACTGACGAACATCTGCAAGCCAGGATGGAATCGGATTCAGTCCCTCACAGCACAATCCTTCCACCATGCCAGATCAACACACTTCCTCGTTCACTCACAGGCAGCAGCATGAGTCATCATCTGTTTTGCATATTCAAATCTCAGAGTGTGCGGGCTGTAGCTGCAAAACAGTGGCCTCTAGTGCCCGGAATGCCAAATGACAGTTTAAGTACAGACATTATGCAGAAATAGCTGTTTCACAATCTCACAAGCACTTGGTCCTCCCAGTCAATAGCAGGGGGACCAGGGGGAAAGGCTATTTCCCCCCCCCCCCCCCAATGCCCCTACCTGGAGCTGCCTGAGGCCTCACCTAGCCTTATTGGTGGTGCACCCCTGCTGGTTCCTGGGCAGGACAATCGTAAGTGCACCAGCATTAGCACACTAACATTTTTGCAGCCGGGCCACAACATTTAGACTGGGTTAATGTCACGGATTAATTTGCAGATAGCTGGAAGTTATGAATAAACGTCCGACTGGCTTGATCCCAAACTAAGGAGCATATAGGTGACCCCCATAAAACCCTAAGAGCTCACCCTGACTGCTAAGCACATACAAGGGTCTCAAAGGTAGACGATTGTATGCCCTCGTACCTAAGACTTTGTGACACCTCAAAACCCTATAATAGTGAGGGGACACGACCACCGGCTCCCTGCACTTCATACGGAGGAAGTCAGGGTCACCTAGAATCAAGCCAGCAAGGAAACACAATACATGAAAGGACTTATCTGAACAAGCAGCAGCAGAAGACTCCAGCAGTGAACACTTCAATCCAGGAAGTAGTATAAACCGCAAAGTGAGGCAGTATGGGAGGGAATATAAAGGAAAGAGGATTAGTCTAAATAGGTGACACCTGGGAGAAGAAAATGAGATGAGAAAGTGAAACCAAAACTAAGAACATCATGCAAGAGGTAGAGAAGGACGTCTGTCAGACCTTCTCACAGAAGTGGCGGTGACAGTTAATTGCTAGATGGTGGGGTATAGTAAGCTGACTGCTAGCAGTAGATAGCTAGTGTTGGGCACGAATATTTGAATAGCAAATATTTTTCGCGAATATCAGCACTTTGAGAATTTGCTAATATTTAGAATATAGTGATATATATTCGGAATTTCGAATATTCTAGATTTTGTTTTCTGTAACCTGCCTTCTTGCTTGTGGGCCAATGAGAAGGTTGCAATGACTTTGTCTGAGCTTAGAAACATCCCTAGCAACCAATAGGAAAGTTGCCTACCCCTTACTATATAAGAACTTCCCTAGCAGCCCTTGTATGCAGTATTATTGCTGTGCTCTCTGCTTTCCTGTTTCATTACATTAGATAGTAAGTTACTTAGTCAGCTTATATATATAATAGTTAGTGGGAGATATTCAGTGTAGGTCAGATAGTGATATAGTGTAGCTGATAGGTTCTGCTGTCCATACATACATACATACATAGTTCTGTGATGTCACAAGTTTACAACAATACTTAGTGCACCAATCACTAATAAGTAGTCAGACCTGAAAATACAAATGTGATAGCACTCTACATCCAGCATTCCTCCGTGCTGGATGAGGCATTGGTGTACATTTTGGCCAAAGCGTAATAAGCCACTCACCACGTCAAGGTCGCCTCTAATGATTGGTCCCTAACACTAGTTCCTACCTGTTCATGGGCCATGACAGCCACACAAAATCCAGGGAATGCAGGTCAGCATACACACCAAGCACACTCTGCTTTTAACCCCGTCCGGTGCCATTACAGCTTTCATCGGATCCAGGGATGCAAGTACCAACATGCACGCTGAACCCACCATATAATTCTCCTGGAGCCAAATGGCTACTGGTAGGTTCTATATAAGCAGACTCAGTTTTATACTGACTTTAAAACCAGCCTCCAGGACAGATTGACTGGTCAGGTGTGCATGACTCCAAGGAGATCGCCACGCCTCCAATATATACTACAAAGAAAAAATGTGGGGGATTGGGTCAGCACAACCTGTATGTAGGTGCACATCACTATGGCGAAATACTTATAAACGGAAAATACAAATGTGATAGCACTCTACATCCAGCATTCCTCCATGCTGGATGAGGCATTGGTGTACATTTTGGCCAAACCGTAATAAGCCACTCACCACGTCAAGGTCGCCTCTAATGAGTGGTCCCTAACACTAGTTCCTACCTGTTCATGGGCCATGACAGCCACACAAAGTCCAGGGAATGCAGGTCAGCATACACGCCAAGCACACTCTGCTTTTAACCCCGTCCGGTGCCATTACAGCTTTCATCGGATCCAGGGATGCAAGTACCAACATGCACGCTGAACCCACCATATAATTCTCCTGGAGCCAAATGGCTACTGGTAGGTTCTATATAAGCAGACTCAGTTTTATACTGACTTTAAAACCAGCCTCCAGGACAGATTGACTGGTCAGGTGTGCATGACTCCAAGGAGATCGCCACGCCTCCAATATATACTACAAAGAAAAAATGTGGGGGATTGGGTCAGCACAACCTGTGTGTAGGTGCACATCACTATAGCGAAATACATATTAACGGAAAATACAAATGTGATAGCACTCTACATCCAGCATTCCTCCATGCTGGATAAGGCATTGGTGTACATTTTGGCCAAAGCGTAATAAGCCACTCACCACGTCAAGGTCGCCTCTAATGAGTGGTCCCTAACACTAGTTCCTACCTGTTCATGGGCCATGACAGCCACACAAAGTCCAGGGAATGCAGGTCAGCATACATGCCAAGCACACTCTGCTTTTAACCCCGTCCGGTGCCATTACAGCTTTCATCGGATCCAGGGATGCAAGTACCAACATGCACGCTGAACCCACCATATAATTCTCCTGGAGCCAAATGGCTACTGGTAGGTTCTATATAAGCAGACTCAGTTTTATGCTCTATAGTCTTTCTCCCCCATACTAAGTCAGCACTCCTCCCCATGTGGCACAGGTGCTCTTTACTTAAACTAGCAGTAGTCTGCACAGGGTTTTAATTCCTACCACATCTCAGTTGGAGTTCCTGAGAAGCTGTGAACAGGTGATCCTTTAGCACCAGTCCACATGTGGCGCTGGATGGCGGCCGTCGCTGTTTCTGTGCTGTGCTGGTGGAGCTGTGGGATCCGAGGCCTAGGTGGCTCCGCTGTACAGCGGGGTAGCTGGTTGGCTGCTGGATCCCATTGCCTGCTGAAGCAGTGTGGAGACGCGGTGGTCGCCACACGGCACTGCGCTACGGTTAGAGTAGGTTCCCACTTAACAAGAGGCAACCTTGTCGCGGTAAGTGGGCCTATGCTCTTTGATCAAACTGTATACTAATGCCTCTTAATAGTGCACAGCAAATGATTGATATAACCGCTGCATAGCCATGTTTTATCATAAGAAATGCTGCTTTTTACATACAGTAGTCAATAGTATAGGAATGAGGAGGTGCGATTTAGTTTCACTCTACAAACCATGATTTAAATGCTCTATAGTCTTTCTCCCCCATACTAAGTCAGCACTCCTCCCCATGTGGCACAGGTGCTCTTTACTTAAATTAGCAGTAGTCTGCACAGGGTTTTAATTCCTACCACATCTCAGCTGGAGTTCCTGAGAAGCTGTGAACAGGTGATCCTTTAGCACCAGTTCACATGCGGCGCTGGATGGCGGCCGTCGCTGTTTCTGTGCTGTGCTGGTGGAGCTGTGGGATCCGAGGCTTAGGTGGCTCCGATGTACAGCGGGGTAGCTGGTTGGCTGCTGGATCCTATTGCCTGCTGGAGCAGTGTGGAGACGCGGTGGTCGCCACACGGCACTGCGCTACGGTTAGAGTAGGTTCCCACTTAACAAGAGGCAACCTTGTCACGGTAAGTGGGCATATGCTCTTTGATCAAACTGTATACTAATGCCTCTTAATAGTGCACAGCAAATGATTGATATAACCGCTGCATAGCCATGTTTTATCATAAGAAATGCTGCTTATTACATACAGTAGTCAATAGTATAGGAATGAAGAGGTGCGATTTAGTTTCACTCTACAAACCATGATTATACTGACTTTAAAACCAGCCTCAAGGACAGATTGACTGGTCAGGTGTGCATGACTCCAAGGAGATCGCCACGCCTCCAATATATACTACAAAGAAAAAATGTGGGGGATTGGGTCAGCACAACCTGTATGTAGGTGCACATCACTATGGCGAAATACATATAAATGGAAAATACAAATGTGATAGCACTCTACATCCAGCATTCCTCCATGCTGGATGAGGCATTGGTGTACATTTTGGCCAAAGCGTAATAAGCCACTCACCACGTCAAGGTCGCCTCTACTGAGTGGTCCCTAACACTAGTTCCTACCTGTTCATGGGCCATGACAGCCACACAAAGTCCAGGGAATGCAGGTCAGCATACACGCCAAGCACACTCTGCTTTTAACACCGTCCGGTGCCAAGTAGTCAGACCTGTTAAAATATGAAGTTGCACTTATTGCGCCAAAATATTCGCATCATTATTTTTCACGAACAAGAAAATAATCTCGAATTTGCGAAATATATGATGACAAATATTCTACGAAATATTCGCAAAATATTGCGAATTCGAATATTGCCCCTGCCGCTCATCACTATAGAAAGCTTGGAAATGCATACTGTCTTTATCTTCCAAAGGAGAGTTTGTGTGACCACCATGACTGCTTATTGTTACAGATAGCCCAACCCCTTCACCAGGGGTTTTCCTTAGGCAGACTTGCAATCTGTGCTTTGTTCTTTTTATTGCATTATCTTTATGTTCTTCACCATTGTTCACCCTTTCCCAAATAAATCTGTTGATCAGTTAACTCATTCCTAGGGTGAGTGAGTACCGAGCTGGGTATGTGTTTCCCAAGTTGGCCCCTGGAACAGTCCTGCTATCCTATAGATCTCCAAGAAAGTATGAACACTAGCAGGCATCTGCTCCCAAAAAAGTAATCATTTTTGTACATTTTTTATTTAAAAAAAGAATAACAAATTTGACTGCAGTCTTTTATTTATTTTTTTAAAAAGGTTGTTAGTTACCACTGGCTATCATCCGTTACCCATAGCCTTATGTGTTGATGTCACTTTAACATTACTCTTGGCATTAAAAATCTTGAAAGGGGATGAATACCGTCCTAGGAGACCTCAGTATCATACATAACTTTTCAGGGCAATCAAGCAATTTTCTATTCAGATCAAAGGTATTTCAGCCTAGAATGAATATAAAAGCTGAATCAATAGAATTGACCCAAAATGTATTTCACAAAATTCACTCATCTTTACAAACAACCAATCTCAAGGGAGAGAGAGAACAGATGGAGCAAATCTGGTATATATAATCTAGATTGATAGATTTGGGGATATATTCAGATAAATGCAGCATTTTTTTTATTCATGCACTTAATATTGAAGTTAAAAAAAAATTCTCAATTGCTGCCTGAAAATATAACATTCTATACTTGTAATACTAAGTCTGCTAGTGCAATTATTTGCTTTTGAGAGAAAATAAGTGTACTTATCAGAGTAATAGCCTATATAATATATATATATATATATATATATATATATATACACACACACACACACACACACACACACACACACATTACCAGGACTAATAGCATTACTTGCTTTTAAGAGTACTGCATGAAAAGTAGAAAGCACCATTGAAATCTTTAGTTCTCAAAATGAACATGAGTCATCTGAAAATAAATAATTGTCTTTATTTACATGGTATTTGTAGAAAATACAAAATATCCTGGTAAAAAATTTCATTTAACGTATGTGAAAGTCTGGCTATATTAAATAACTTGGAAACCTAGTGTCACGAGGGGGTAGGGAAGCGTGCGCCCCTGACTGCCACTCAGGCCTCTCTCCCTGCCTACTTGCACGATCCGTCCTAGGTAACGGTGCACAACTGGATGACAGTCCCTAACCTGTGAAAGTGCAGGGTAGAGAAGGGGAGGAACACAGACAAGCAACAGAACACACATAACACAAAAGCAAGTTGAGGCAAGCCGAGGTCAATACCAGGAGAATACGTCAGTGCTCAAGCAATAACCAATAGGAGAGTAAACAATAAGCCGAGGTCAAATAGCCAGGAGGTCAAGTAAAAAAACAGGAGATAATCAGAAGCGAGGTCAGGAACGAAAGCAAAGGTCAGAAATGCAGAGTACACAAACGTTGCAGGTAGGTAATACAGACCCAATAACAGGCAACCTGTGGCCAGCAGG
>NW_024400203.1:0-43762 GCF_905171765.1 Bufo bufo
TAAAGCCCCCCCCCTTTTCTTACTGCTGATTTTATATGTTATAATTACTGTCTAATGTATACTCAATAAATAATTTTCTATGTTTCTATATGGAGGAGTTGTAGTTACATTTTTTGGTTGAGTATCCCAGTAGTCAGACATGTCACTCAGAGCAGCACTTGTATTCACCCCCTTTGCAGGGGGGGAGGGCAGAGATTGTTTACCTGCAAATAACAACAAAGGGCCAAGAAGAGAACTAGGGAAATGAGAAAATATAATTTTTTCCCCCTAAAACATGCTTAGCTTATGTATATATACAGTTGCAAGAAAAAGTATGTGAACCCTTTGGAATGATATGGATTTCTGCACAAATTGGTCATAAAATGTGATCTGATCTTCATCTAAGTCACAACAATAAACAATCACAGTCTGCTTAAACTAATAACACACAAAGAATTAAATGTTACCATGTTTTTATTGAACACACCATGTAAACATTCACAGTGCAGGGGGGAAAAGTATGTGAACCCCTAGACTAATGACATCTCCAAGAGCTAATTGGAGTGAGGTGTCAGCCAACTGGAGTCCAATCAATGAGATGATATTGGAGGTGTTGGTTACAGCTGCCCTGCCCTATAAAAAACACACACCAGTTCTGGGTTTGCTTTTCACAAGAAGCATTGCCTGACGTGAATGATGCCTCGCACAAAAGAGCTCTCCGAAGACCTACGATTAAGAATTGTTGACTTGCATAAAGCCGGAAAGGGTTATAAAAGTATCTCCAAAAGCCTTGCTGTTCATCAGTCCACGGTAAGACAAATTGTCTATAAATGGAGAAAGTTCAGCACTGCTGCTACTCTCCCTAGGAGTGGCCGTCCTGTAAAGATGACTGCAAGAGCACAGCGCAGATTGCTCAATGAGGTGAAGAAGAATCCTAGAGTGTAAGCTAAAGACTTACAAAAGTCTCTGGCATATGCTAACATCCCTGTTAGCGACTGTACGATATGTAAAACGCTAAACAAGAATGGATTTCATGGAAGGATACCACAGAGAAAGCCACTGCTGTCCAAAAACAACATTGCTGTACGTTTACAGTTTGCACAAGAGCACCTGGATGTTCCACACCAGTACTGGCAAAATATTCTGTGGACAGATGAAACCAAAGTTGAGTTGTTTGGAAGAAACACACAACACTATGTGTGGAGAAAAAGAGGCACAGCACACCAACATTAAAACCTCATCGCAACTGTGGAGTATGGTGGTGGGGGCATCATGGTTTGGGGCTGCTTTGCTGCGTCAGGGCCTGGAAGGATTGCTATCATCGAAGGAAAAATGAATTCCCAAGTTTATCAAGACATTTTGCAGGAGAACTTAAGGCCATCTGTCCACCATCTAAAGCTCAACAGAAGATGGGTGTTGCAACAGGACAATGACCCAAAGCATAGAAGTAAATCAACAACAGAATGGCTTAAACAGAAGAAAATACGCCTTCTGGAGTGGCCCAGTCAGAGTCCTGACCTCAACCCGATTGAGATGCTGTGGCAGGACCTCAAGAAAGCGATTTACACCAGACATCCCAAGAATATTGCTGAACTGAAACAGTTCTGTAAAGAGGAATGGTGAAGAATTACTCCTGAACGTTGTGCACGTCTGATCTGCAACTACAGGAAACGTTTGGTTGAAGTTATTGCTGCCAAAGGAGGTTCAACTAGTTATTAAATCCAAGGGTTCATATACTTTTTCCACCTGCACTGTGAATGTTTACATGGTGTGTTCAATAAAAACATGGTAACATTTAATTCTTTGTGTGTTATTAGTTTAAGCCGACTGTGATTGTCTATTGTTGTGACTTAGATGAAGATCAGATCACATTTTATGACCAATTTGTGCAGAAATCCATATCATTCCAAAGGGTTCACATACTTTTATTTTGCAACTGTATATATATATTATATCTTAAATGCACTTATGTGAATTAATTAATAGTAATTTGGACTTTAAATTTGGTTAAAAACCTATAATATCAAAAAAATACCTTTTTTTTTTAAATGATAAATTTGAAGACAATTTAGCATTTTGTAGCAAATCATGACTAGTGATGAGCAGCAGGGGTCATATTTGAATTCGCCATATTTTGAGAATATTTTGTAGAATATTCGTCGAATATTCGCAAATTCAAATATTCGTTATATTCAACTTTTTTTTACTCGAAAAATCGGCAATGTAATGATCGTGTAATATGCAAATATTTCCCAATCAATACAGGCGTAGGTCAAAAAGAAATATATAGCACTATATTGAATATAGTACTATATATTAGTTTTTTAGAATATTCGTAATTTTTTTCCATCTGACGAACTTCTGCAGTAGTTGCTGAAGCAGATTTTAAAAGTTATTCTCCATTTTATTGGCAACCAATGCAGAGAGCAGAGGTTAAGTGCTATGGGGGCATGTCAGGGCTGATTGGCTATTAATCAATTATCTGCCCTCATATAGAGGTTTTGATCCTGTTGGAAGTCTTGAAGCTCCAGCATTTACAGATCAAAGATTGGTCATCAAGGTGGGAATTAACTTCTCCACTTGGGCTGCCTCTTGACATGGTAGCAAGTGCCTCATGGGAAGCCTGCCAAAATTCAATGGCAATCTGAGAAAGCTATATCCAAGAGGCCATTGCCGGAGATTACATGATTGACTTGGCTGCTCAGTTACAAGTTCATTGTATCCTTTACGTTTTTCTGGACTGAGATCTCACAACACAAGTCTACATTACTAAATCTCTTTAACCTGCCAGTTTACCACCATCAAGACAGAATTGTTGAGTTCATTACCTATGATTCTTTTACTTTTGTTAGATTGCTATCCTGATGTTGTTTCCAAACGCTTCAGAGTTGTTCTATTTTAAACGCTTGTCTTAGTAAACCCCTAAGCTGGGCCTCTCCATAACTTCGGCACATCCAACACCAGCTCGGAAGCAGCCTTTCATCTAGACTATTTTCTATGCCTAAAACAGGCGTAGACAATGATGAAAAAGACGGGCCAGCCAACCCCTTTCCTTCCCAGCCCATGCCACATCAACAATTTTAGACCTGGCATGAGCGGGAAGAAGTTGCAGATAGATAGATCTGCTTCCGAAATACGCCTAATTTAGATGTATTTCAGTATAATAAATGACCCCATATATGTATTTTGTTCTGTCCTACTTTTGCAGTTGCCAGGTACTTGGAGGGTCCCCCTAATTAGATTTTATGATACACTTGACACTTCCCCCTCCCCTTTACACCTCACAGCTATGGTTTTTAAAATACTGTTATTAAACATGAAGGGGATTAATACTCCTTTAAAGTAGTCCTTCTTATGGACAGATGTCCATATATACAAATGCCATGTTTTGCTAGTTGAAGGATCTCTTTTATTAGTTTAAGATAGTAAAAAAGCTGTTGTGCTTATAGGAATTAAAAACTCTGTTGCCTTAGACTCAGCTGTTCACAGATTTTGCTGGTCACTACGTTATTCTCATCTGTAAAGTTAATAATTAATAATATACTTTAGCGAATGTCTGTGCTCCCAATTAGGGATGAGTGAACCCGAACTGTATACACGGACCCGAACCCGAACATTTTCGGAAAAGTTCGGGTTCGGTATTCTGCGCTTTCTTGGCGCTTTTTGAAAGGCTGCAAAGCAGCCAATCAACAAGCGTCATACTACTTGGCCCAAGAGGCCATCACAGCCACGCCTACTATTGGCATGGCTGTGATTGGCCAGTGCAGCATGTGACGCAGCCTCTATTTAAGCTGGAGTCACGTAGCGCCGCACGTCACTCTGCTATGATCAGTGTAGGGAGAGGTTGCAGCTGCGACGTTAGGGCGAGATTAGGCAGATTAACTCCTCCAAAAGACTTCATTCTGTGATCGATCTGCAGCTGTGGATCATTGAAGTGCTATTATTGACTTGCTCACTTTTTTGAGGCTGCCCAGAGCGTTTTTAGATCACTTTTTTTCTGGGGTGATCGGCGGCCATTTTGTGACTTGTGGTGCGCCAGCACAAGCTATCACCAAGTGTATTTAACCATCGATAGTGTGGTTATTTTGTGCTATATCCTACATCAGTTGCAGGCTGAGCCTGTGTCACCGAAGTGCATTTAACCATCAACAGTCTGGTTATTTTTTGGCCATATACTACATCAGCTGCAGGCTGAGCCTGTGACACCCAAGTGCATTTAACCATCAACAGTCTGATTATTTTTTGGCCATATACTACATCTGGTGCAGGCTGAGCCTATGTCACCCAAGTGCATTTAACAATCAACAGTGTGGTTATTTTTTGCCCATATATTACATCAGGGGCAAGTTGAGCCTGTCACCCAGCGCCTAAAAAATAGACCTGACCTTCTGGGTTGAAAAACCATTCCCAAATTTGCCATTCTCAAAATAACTAGTTTCTGGTATTTGAGGCCTACTTGAAATCTATCCCAAAAAGAATATCTTACATTGAAGGTACTGATAGTGTCATTCAGAAAAACCTAAGACACACGCTAGCGTGCTGATAGAAGTCTGATTCTGTGATTAAACCTATACCTGTCACACAGCGCAAAAAAAAAACAGGTCTCACATCTCTATTCAACCAAATCTGCACTGTTTTAGCTGGTCAAGTTATTTGTAGTGACCGTAAAAGCACACTTTTTGTTCTGGGTTAAAAAACCATTCCCAAATTTGCCATTCTCAAAATAACTAGTTTCTGGTATTTGAGGCCTACTTGAAATCTATCCCAAAAAGAATATCTTACATTGAAGGTACTGATAGTGTCATTCAGAAAAACCTAAGACACACGCTAGCGTGCTGATAGAAGTCTGATTCTGTGATTAAACCTATACCTGTCACCCAACGCAAAAAAAAACAGGCCTCACATCTCTATTCAACCAAATCTGTACTGTTTTAGCTGGTCAAGTTATTTGTAGTGACTGTAAAAGCAGACTTTTTGTTCTGGGTTGAAAAAGCATTCCCAAATTTGCCATTCTCAAAATAACTAGTTTCTGGTATTTGAGGCCTACTTGAAATCTATCCCAAAAAGGATATCTTACATTGAAGGTACTGATAGTGTCATTCAGAAAAACCTAAGACACACGCTAGCGTGCAGATAGAAGTCTGATTCTGTGATTAAACCTATACCTGTCACACAGCGCAAAAAAAAACAGGCCTCACATTTCTATTCAACCAAATCTGTACTGTTTTAGCTGGTCAAGTTATTTGTAGTGACCGTAAAAGCACACTTTTTGTTCTGGGTTGAAAAACTATTCCCAAATTTGCCGTTCTCAAAATTGTGGTGAACGGGAACAATGAAGAAAACATCTAATAAGAGGAGCGGACGCGGACGTGGACATGGTCGTGGTGGTGTTAGTGGACCCTCTTGTGCTGGGAGAGGACGTGGCCGTTCTGCCACAGCCACACGTCCTAGTGTACCAACTACCTCAGGTCCCAGTAGCCGCCAGAATTTACAGGGATATTTGGTGGGGCCCAATGCCGTTCTAAGGATGGTAAGGCCTGAGCAGGTACAGGCATTAGTCAATTGGGTGGCCGACAGTGCATCCAGCACGTTCACATTATCTCCCACCCAGTCTTCTGCAGAAAGCGCACAGATGGCGCATGAAAACCAAGCCCATCAGTCTGTCACATCACCCCCATGCATATCAAGGAAACTGTCTGAGCCTCAAGTTATGCAGCAGTCTCTTATGCTGTTTGAAGACTCAGCTGCCAGGGTTTCCCAAGGGCATCCACCTAGCCCTTCCCCAGGGGTGGAAGAGATAGAATGCACTAACGCACAACCACTTATGTTTCCTGATGATGAGGACATGGGAATACCACCTCAGCACGTCTCTGATGATGACGAAACACAGGTGCCAACTGCTGCGTCTTTCTGCAGTGTGCAGACTGAACAGGAGGTCAGGGGTCAAGACTGGGTGGAAGACGATGCAGGGGACGATGAGGTCCTAGACCCCACATGGAATGAAGGTCGTGCCACTGAATTTCAGAGTTCGGAGGAAGAGGCAGTGGTGAGACCGAGCCAACAGCGTAGCAAAAGAGCGAGCAGTGGGCAAAATCAGAACACCCGCCGCCAAGAGAATCCGCCTGCTTCTGACCGCCGCCATCTGGGACCGAGCACACCAAAGGCAGCTTCAAGGAGTTCCCTGGCATGGCACTTCTTCAAACAATGTGCTGACGACAAGACCCGAGTGGTTTGCACGCTGTGCCATCAGAGCCTGAAGCGAGGCATTAACGTTCTGAACCTTAGCACAAACTGCATGACCAGGCACCTGCATGCAAAGCATGAACTGCAGTGGAGTAAACACCTTAAAAACAAGGAAGTCACTCAGGCTCCCCCTGCTGCCTCTTCTGCTGCTGCCGCCTCGGCCTCTTCTGCTGCTGCCGCCGCCTCGGCCTCTTCTGCTGCTGCTGCCGCCGCCTCGCCCTCTTCCTCTGCCTCTGGAGGAACGTTGGCACCTGCCGCCCAGCAAACATGGGATGTACCACCAACACCACCACCTGCGTCACCAAGCATCTCAACCATGTCACACTGCAGCGTTCAGCTCTCCATCTCACAAACATTTGAGAGAAAGCGTAAATTCCCACCTAGCCACCCTCGATCCCTGGCCCTGAATGCCAGCATTTCTAAACTACTGGCCTATGAAATGCTGTCATTTAGGCTGGTGGACACACACAGCTTCAAACAGCTCATGTCACTTGCTGTCCCACAGTATGTTGTTCCCAGCCGCCACTACTTCTCCAAGAGAGCCATGCCTTCCCTGCACAAACAAATGTCCGATAAAATCAAGTGTGCACTGCGCAACGCCATCTGTGGCAAGGTCCACCTAACCACAGATACGTGGACCAGTAAGCACGGGCAGGGACGCTATATCTTCCTAACTGCACACTAGGTAAATGAGGTGGCGGCTGGGCCCCAGGCGGAGAGCTGTTTGGCGCACGTCCTTCCGCCGCCAAGGATCGCAGGGCAACATTCTTTGCCTTCTGTCTCCTCCTCCTCCTACTCAGCTTCCTCCTCCTCTTCTTCCACCTGCTCATCCAGTCAGCCACACACCTTCACCACCAACTTCAGCAAAGCACGGGGTAGACGTCAGCAGGCCATTCTGAAACTCATATGTTTGGGGGACAGGCCCCACACCGCACAGGAGTTGGGGCGGGGTATAGAACAATAGACCGACGAGTGGTTGCTGCCGGTGAGCCTCAAGCCCGGCCTGGTGGTGTGCGATAATGGGCGAAATCTCGTTGCAGCTCTGGGACTAGCCGGTTTGACGCACATCCCTTGCCTGGCGCATGTGCTGAATTTGGTGGTGCAGAAGTTCATTCGCAACTACCCCGACATGTCAGAGCTGCTGCATAAAGTGCAGGCCGTCTGTTCGCGCTTCCGGCGTTCACACCCTGCCGCTGCTCGCCTGTCTGCGCTACAGCATAACTTCCGCCTTCCCGCTCACCGCCTCATATGCGACGTACCCACCAGGTGGAACTCCACCTTGCATATGCTGGACAGACTGTGCGAGCAGCAGCAGGCCATAGTGGAGTTTCAGCTGCAGCACGGGTCAGTCGCACTGTGGATCAGACACACTTCACCACCAATGATTGGGCCTCCATGCGAGACCTGTGTGCCCTGTTGCGCTGTTTCGAGTACTCCACCAACATGGCCAGTGGCGATGACGCCGTTATCAGCGTTACAATACCACTTCTATGTCTCCTTGAGAAAACACTTAGGGCGATGATGGAAGAGGAGGTGGCCCAGGAGGAAGAGGAGGAAGAGGGGTCATTTTTAGCACTTTCAGGCCAGTCTCTTCGAAGTGACTCAGAGGGAGGTTTTTTGCAACAGCAGAGGCCAGGTACAAATGTGGCCAGACAGGGCCCACTACTGGAGGACGAGGAGGACGAGGATGAGGAGGAGGTGGAGGAGGATGAGGATGAAGCATGTTCACAGCGGGGTTGCACCCAAAGCAGCTCGGGCCCATCACTGGTGCGTGGCTGGGGGGAAACACAGGACGATGACGATACGCCTCCCACAGAGGACAGCTTGTCTTAACTCTGGGCAGCCTGGCACACATGAGCGACTACATGCTGCAGTGCCTGCGCAACGACAGCAGAGTTGCCCACATTTTAACGTGTGCGGACTACTGGGTTGCCACCCTGCTGGATCCCCGGTACAAAGACAATGTGCCCACCTTACTTCCTACACTGGAGCGTGATAGGAAGATGCGCGAGTACAAGCGCACGTTGGTAGACGCGCTACTGAGAGCATTCCCAAATGTCACAGGGGAACCAGTGGAAGCCCAAGGCGAAGGCAGAGGAGGAGCAAAAGGTTGCCAACGCAGCTGTGACACGGCCAGCTCCTCTGAGGGCAGGGTTAGCATGGCAGAGATGTGGAAAAGTTTTGTCACCACGCCACAGCTAACTGCACCACCACCTAAAACGGAAAGTGTTAGCAGGAGGCAACATTTCACTAACATGGTGGAACAGTACCTGTGCACACCCCTCCACGTACTGACTGATGGTTCGGCCCCATTCAAATTCTGGGTCTCCAAATTGTCCACGTGGCCAGAGCTAGCCTTTTATGCCTTTTAGATGCTGGCCTGCCCGGCGGCCAGCGTTTTGTCTGAAAGTGTATTCAGCACGGCAGGTGGTGTCATTACAGACAAACGCAGCCGCCTGTCTACAGCCAATGTGGACAAGCTGACGTTCATAAAAATGAACCAGGCATGGATCCCACAGGACCTGTCCATCCCTTGTGCAGATTAGATATTAATTACCTCCGCTTAACAATATATTATTCTACTCCAGGGCACTTCCTCATTCAATACTATTTTTAATTTCATTTTACAATTATATTGCCGGGCAACCCAAAGTTGAATGAACCTCTCTTCTGTCTGGGTGCCGGGGGCCTAAATATGTGACAGTGGCCTGTTCCAGTGGTGGGTGACGTGAAGCCTGATTCTCTGCTATGACATGAAGACAGATTCTGCGCTGACATAAGGCCAGATTCTCTGTTACGCGACCTCTCTCCTCTGCCTGGGTGCCTGGGCCTAAATATGTGACAGTGGCCTGTTCCAGTAGTGGGTGACGTGAAGCCTGATTCTCTGCTATGACATGAAGACAGATTCTGCGCTGACATAAGGACAGATTCTCAGTTACGGGACCTCTCTCCTCTGCCTGGGTGCCTGGGCCTAAATATGTGACAGTGGCCTGTTCCAGTGGTGGGTGACGTGAAGCCTGATTCTCTGCTATGACATGAAGACAGATTCTGCGCTGACATAAGGCCAGATTCTCTGTTACGGGACCTTTCTCCTCTGCCTGGGTGCCTAGGCCTAAATGTGTGACAGTGGCCTGTTCCAGTGGTGAGTGACGTGAAGCCTGATTCTCTGCTATGACATGAAGACAGATTCTGCGCTGACATAAGGCCAGATTCTCTGTTACGGGACCTCTCTCCTCTGCCTGGGTGCCTGGGCCTAAATGTTTGACAGTGGCCTGTTCCAGTGGTGGGTGACGTGAAGCCTGATTCTCTGCTATGACATGAAGACAGATTCTGTGCTGACATGAAGCAAGATTCTCTGTTACGCGACCTCTCTCCTCTGCCTGGGTGCCTGGGCCTAAATATGTGACAGTGGCCTGTTCTAGTGGTGGGTGACGTGAAGCCTGATTCTCTGCTATGACATGAAGACAGATTCTGCGCTGACATAAGGCCAGATTCTCTGTTACGGGACCTCTCTCCTCTGCCTGGGTGCCTGGGCCTAAATGTGTGACAGTGGCCTGTTCCAGTGGTGGGTGACGTGAAGCCTGATTCTCTGCTATGACATGGAGACAGATTCTGTGCTGACATAAGGCCAGATTCTCTGTTACGGGACCTCTCTCCTCTCCCTGGGTGCCTGGGCCTAAATGTGTGACAGTGGACTGTTCCAGTGGTGGGTGACGTGAAGCCTGATTCTCTGCTATGACATGAAGACTTATTCTGTGCTGTCATGAAGCAAGATTCTCTGTTACGCGACCTCTCTCCTCTGCCTGGGTGCCTGGGCCTAAATGTGTGACAGTGGCCTGTTCCAGTGGTGGGTGACGTAAAGCCTGATTCTCTGCTATGACATGAAGACAGATTCTGTGCTGACATAAGGCCAGATTCTCTGTTACGGGACCTCTCTCCTCTGCCTGGGTGCCTGGGCCTAAATGTGTGACAGTGGCCTGTTCCAGTGGTGGGTGACGTGAAGCCTGATTCTCTGCTATGACATGAAGACTTATTCTGTGCTGACATGAAGCCAGATTCTCTGTTACGCGACCTCTCTCCTCTGCCTGGGTGCCTGGGCCTAAATATGTGACAGTGGCCTGTTCTAGTGGTGGGTGACGTGAAGCCTGATTCTCTGCTATGACATGAACACAGAATCTGCGCTGACATAAGGCCAGATTCTCTGTTACGGGACCTCTCTCCTCTGCCTGGGTGCCTGGGCCTAAATGTGTGACAGTGGCCTGTTCCAGTGGTGGGTGACGTGATGCCTGATTCTCTGCTATGACATGAAGACAGATTCTGCGCTGACATAAGGCCAGATTCTCTGTTACGGGACCTCTCTCCTCTGCCTGGGTGCCTGGGCCTAAATATGTGACAGTGGCCTGTTCTAGTGGTGGGTGACGTGAAGCCTGATTCTCTGCTATGACATGAAGACAGATTCTGCGCTGACATAAGGCCAGATTCTCTGTTACGGGACCTCTCTCCTCTGCCTGTGTGCCTGGGCCTAAATGTGTGACAGTGGCCTGTTCCAGTGGTGGGTGACGTGAAGCCTGATTCTCTGCTATGACATGAAGACAGATTCTGCGCTGACATAAGGCCAGATTCTCTGGTACGGGACCTCTCTCCTCTGCCTGGGTGTCTGGGCCTAAATATGTGACAGTGGCCTCTTCCAGTGGTGGGTGACATGAAGCCAGATTCTTTGCTATGACATGAAGATACTGATTTTCTGCTGACGTGAAGCCAGATTCTCTGCTATGGGACCTCTGTCCAATTGATATTGGGTCATTTTTATTTTTTTTATTTTAATTTTAATTCATTTCCCTATCCACATTTGTTTGCAGTGGATTTACCTACATGTTGCTGCCTTTTGCAGCCCTCTAGCTCTTTCCTGGGCTGTTTTACAGCCTTTTTAGTGCCCAAAAGTTCGGGTCCCCTTTGACTTCAATGGGGTTCGGGTTCGGGACGAAGTTCGGTTCGGGTTCGGATCCCGAACCCGAACATTTCCGGGAAGATCGGCCGAACTTCTCGAACCCGAACATCCAGGTGTTCGCTCAACTCTACTTATCTTGCCTGATCTTATTAACCAGGTTACCCACTCATTGATTGTTTATATGACATGGTCTTACCATGCACAAATTAGCGTAAAATTGTCAGACAATATGCCAAACCTTAGCCCTTTCATCTTGGAGAAGTAATTATTTATTTTTTTATTAAAGAACAAATAATGGGTGGATGCTCTTACTCATTTTCTTTTGGAATTCTTTTCACTAAATGATGCACCTGATGTCTCAGTTTCCCTGTTGTGGTGCACTCATAAGGTCTACATGGAGGCAATATTTATCTAGTCACCCTGCTGTTTATAGGCCACCTGCCAGCAGATTTGTACCTCACTGACCTGTTGCATCTGCGCTTGGCAGCTCAAGGCATCTGTGTTGGTCCCATGTTCAACTCTATTTCAGATTATTATTAGAGATTTTATCTGCTATCAAACTGACTAAATCTCATAAAGCTCCTGGCCCCGATGGTTTTGTTGGTAAAAACTGTAAAATATTTCACCCAACACTGCCCCAATAGCTTACTCTTCTGTTTAATCATTTTAACTCTACTGGCAATATTCCACAAGGAAGGCTTGCCACTACAGCAAATACCATACCAAATCCAGGGAAGCCAACTGATTTGCCAGCTAACTTCTAACCTATCATGGCCACTAGACTACATAAATACCTTCAACTTCTCCTCTCAGAAGACAACACAAGGATGGCACAAGATGTATCATAGCTCTTTTGAAGATTACGGAGCTTTTGGAGGCCCCCGATGTATACATGTCTCTTCATTCTGAGTGTCACAGTCATTACCTTTGACTGTGACCTTCCGTCCTTGCTCGTTTGGTGCTCCTCGCTGAAGTATCGTTACTGTGTGTATTTGTGGTTCTGTATGGGTTAACTCCCCTGTGTGCCTATTTGGAGTTAATCCTCTGTTTGCTCCATGGGTGTGGCTTCTCTGCTGCACCCATGGAACCTGTATATAAGGCTGAGGTTTCCTCAGTTCTGGGTTCGCTCTCCTGGTGTGTGTTGTCTTGTCCTGCTCCTGGTTTGTACTCTCTCTCCCATGCTGCTGACCCATGGGATCCGTGTCTGTCTGTGCTCTGTGGGTTTCCCTACTTGTTCATTCCCGTCCTCTTTGACGTCCACTTTCCTGTCTTTCTGTTATCTGTTCTGCCAGTTTTGTTTTAGTTACTTTGTGTGTATTCATATGTCTGTGTTCAGCAAGCCTTTGCAGCAGAGTGGCATGCGCAAGGCCATGCAGTTTACTACTGGTGGAGCAAGTCCTTCTCTGCTCATTGTCACTCCTGTTTCCTTGATATGTATTTCTGCTTGTGTTATTAGTTGCCCTGTTTTGTATTTGCCTGTCTGTTATGTTTGCCTATGTGCCGTCGGTACCTTCTGGTACCTGCTGTCCACTCGTTCCTGCTGTCACTGTCTAGTTCACGCTCCAGAGTGGACCCTGGCAACTTCCTGCGGCAAAGCCTAACCCTACCTTCTGGGGCCCTAGTGAAAACCAGGAGTTGCTTAGTCACACCCCTCTGGAGTATTAATAGACAGTGGCGCAGTGTGGGTTTTCTCCCACTGTGCTGACGGTACATAGAGCTCATGTTTTGTCTGTGCTGCCTTCCATGTTTTTGTTTGTGCAATAAACTCTTATGTGTCTGTACCTGATTTCCGATTATTGCTTGACGACGCGGTGGTCTCTCCTGGGACCTCCAACTCGTGACACTGAGAAAGAGTTTGACAGTATGAATTGGGGGTTCCTCAAGAGGGTCCTCTACAAATTTGGCTTTGGAGGTAATTTTATCACAGCTGTGATAAGATTGTACTCTTCCCCAGAGGCAAGGGTTTTGGATTTCGAGAATACGTATAATTACCCAATCACATATCATTGGTCTCAAATGTTATCCGCAGGCAGTAGACCTGTGAGACTGGTGAGCATGGTACTATTTACTGTAATATAGAGGTCTGGTAGGGAGTGAGTAACATGGGAGAAAAATGATGAATTCCAAATTACTGGATAGCCATGCTTTTATACTCTCACTATCAAAACAAAATGAGGGAATGTTTTACTTCCTCTGAAAGGGAAGCCAAATTACATTATAACAAGGAAACACTGTACACTGCTTACCACAGTTTACGGTGATCAAACGTCAACCGCTAGCATGTCTGAAAAGTAGGACCCTCTCTTCCCCCTGAAGAGTCAACCCCCTCCCTCCACCACAAGCAGTGGAAGCCGCAGCTGCAGCAGACAGTTCACTCTTCTCAACGTGATGGAACAGTTTTTTTCATGTGCCACGCCTGACAGAGAACTTCCGCCTCAATGCCCAGGTTCACACTTACCTACATTCTTGTGGCCTGTCTGTGGTGCATACTCTATTCCATGACCTCATAGACTTCTGGGTAGGAAGGCTACAACAATGGCCTGAACTGGCCCATTATGGTGTCGTCTTTTGTGCTCATCCTTCAGTGTCATCTCAGAGAGGGTTTTCAGCATCGCCGGAAGCGTAGTGACACATTATTGAGACAATTTGCACTGCACCAGTGTCCAAAACATCATTTTTGTCAGAATGAGCCAAGCCTAAAATTGGGAGGATTTTCACACTTCTTTGGCTGAAGCCGATGAATAGATCTGACTTTGTTCACGGTATGCCATCTTGCTACTGTTACTGTCTGCCTGCCTACTATAATGTTCCCTGTCTGCAATCATGTTCCGTATGGTTGCTGCTTCTGCAATCATGTCACTGCCGCCATGAGGCCACTACTGCTGTCAGTCTGCCTACCATCATGTACCATGATGCTGCTGCTGCCACCACCGTTGCCACATCTACTTATTGCTGTTAGTCCCCTACTGCCAACACTATTAACGCTACACATCCACTACTGCAAGTACTATTACTACCACTACTACTACTACCACTACTACTATTAGTACTACTAGCCATAGACAGACTATCTACTGTCTTGTATTTTCCATGCTATGCTTCTTACACTGCCGCTACTATTGTGGCCACATGCCTCTTATTACCCTTCCCTTTCCACCACCACACTGCACTGCTGCTGCTCCCAATTAAAAGGGAGAATTTCATTCACAACTAGCCACATTTTCCACATTTGGACAATTAACACTTAAGTGTGTCGTACCGGAAGCATTCTGACTCTATCAAGGCATCAATTAGGAACACTTCTCAACAAGCCACAGTTTTTATTTTATTTATTTATTTTTTAATCCCATAGCACTGTGTGTATTTATATCAACATAAAAACTTCAGAACTCCAATGAATAAGGTGAAATCAAAGTGTCTTTATTTTTGTTTTTCTTATGCAAGGCAACCCAAAGGTGATAGTGTGACGTTTCGGTCAACATAGACCTTTTTCAAATGCAAGTTGCCAGAGAGAGATATAGGAAGAAAGGGTCGGAGATGTATTGAGCTGGTAGACATGAGTATCCACACCATGAATGACGCTGACCATATTCATTGGAGTGCTGAAGTTTTCATGTCAATATTTTTGCGGGCTAGGAACCCACAACCACAACACCCATCAAAAAACAGGACAAGAGTGCCACGCCTTTGCACCTTACTGTGTGTATTTAAACACCATCTGCACCTGATAAGAGACAATTTTTAGAAGTTCTGAAATATGTAAAAGCTTGAGACATGTGGCAGCGTGGTGTGTTTTTATATACACTTTATGATAATGACACCAAATGTGCGTTTATCCACAGCTATGTACGTCAGCGTCACTCAGAAATTATTCACTATTGCTGTCAGAGCTTAGGCAAGGGGGAGGGGAAAACAAATATTCTTTAAAATTTAAAGTTTGACATAATGTTTTTCTAAAATTTGTCCTAGGAGACACAAGTATACACAATTCCAGAGCAATTGGAGCCACTTTAGTTCAAATATAATTGATTTAGGTCCGAACCAAACTTTTCTATATATTTGGCAAACAAACTGTACCGAACCGGATTTCAAAGGTTTTGCTCATCTGTAGTACCTACATATATACTACACCCACAGTATCCACACTGATTATTAATTTTTTTGTCAGTATAGACCATCTTATATGATCCAGCCATGGAATTGCAGACAAATTTCTTCTTTGGAGAAGTAATAGCATTCCAAAGTTTTTACCCCATAAAGCAATATATGTTTAATTTGAAAAATGGGGCTCAACTTAAATACAAAACTAGTTTAATATCCACCACCCTATAGACTAAAAGTTCTGGTAATTATTTAAGAAGTGTCTGTATATTTGTACCCACCTTACTTATTAGAATGTTAGTTGCATTTGATAGTTTATGCAATCCAGCCAATGCATGTGGCCAAATCTCTGTCCACCTAAAGTGCCCAATGGCCGCACAATGTTGTGGGTAAAATCAAGGTATTAAATTTTTTTTTTATCTGGCTGGAAAATGTAAATTTGACCTAAAAGTAGTAAGACTAATTCATCATCTCATTTAAAAGACAGACACATTTTACTCTTGAGCTTCTTAGAGGACTGTCTAATGTCTCGATTACTCAGACTGTAGATCATAGGATTGAGGAGTGGAGTCACTACAGTGTAGAGCAGGGAGAGGATTTTCTTTACATCTCCCTTATTTGGAAATAAATACATAATTATAAGTGACCAATAGTATAAAGACACCACGGCCAGGTGAGAGCTGCAGGTGGAGAAGGTCTTCTGCCTCCCGGTCACAGATGGGATCTTCAATATGGTGATAATAATATACACATATGAGACCAAAATAACAATAAATGGACAAACCACAAATGGTACAGCCAATATCATGTCTTCTAGTTTAAGAAAAAAAGTGTCTGAGCAGGAAAGTTCAAGTAATGGGTCAAAATCACAGAAGAAATGGTCAATGACATTTGGTCCACAGAACTGCAATTGATTCACTGTTAGTGAAAGAGTCAATGTAACTATAAGCATCATCACCCAACACAAGAGAACTGCTCTTACACAAAATGTGAGGTCCATGACCATATTGTAATGTAGAGGGTTACAGATAGCCTGATACCGGTCATAGGACATCACTGTTAGGAGAAGACATTCCAATGATTCTGAGGTTATAAAAAAATAAAATTGAGTCAAACATCCTATAAATGAAACAGAAGTGCCTTCATGCAAGACAATGTGGAGCATGTTAGGTACAATGGTTGAGGAAAGCATGATATCTGAGAAGGAGAGCTGTGTGAGGAAGAAGTACATGGGAGAGTGGAGAGATCTGCTGTAGGACACCACCAGAATGATAAGGAGGTTTCCACATACAGTCACACAGAAGATGATCAGAAGTAGGAGAAAGAAACAAATCCTAAAACTCTGTAAATTCTGAAATCCCAAGAGCAGGATCTCAGTCACCATGCTGGAATTGCTGAACTGCATAGTCAATTTTATATATTTTTTAATTATTTGAATTAATTATTGATTTTTGTCAGAGATTTATAGGATTCTCCTTTATGATTATTCTTTATGATGACAAGGTTTGGCATTTATTACTGTATTTCACTGTGAGATAATTGTGCTCACAAAATTGTTTTGGGGTGAAATTTGAATTAAAACTCTTCTAAAAAGTCTGTGGAGTTTGCAAGAATCTACTGTGAACATTTTCGCGGATTGTATTGAACACTCTTTGAATAAAATAATTAAAATGTATTTTATACTTGGTAAATATCAATCACTAAAATGTAAAATCAATAAATTAACATACAGTAATGGAACTTGTAAATGATTAATTATAATAATAATAATCATCATAATAACCTAAAACATAAACTATCACATAATGTAATAAATCCTTTATACGTTCTTTCCTTTGAAATATGAGATGGAGTCAAATACTATCTGCTTTCTGATGTAGAATTCATTCTAAAAATCTTCCAAAAAAAAGACAAATCCATCATTTTTCAATAGTGAATTATGTGGCAAATGATTTGCAAATCAGCCATGGCTCATATGATGAAGAGGCAAAGACAGTGGCATATTCGTGGCTAACAGCTCAGCTTAATGTATTTTTTTTTTTTCATGAGAAAATACGAAAGCTTTTTGACAGAGGACAAAGTCTTTTCTGAATGTTGATTAAAATAAATTCTACACCCAGAGTGCAGATAAGATATGCATCACTCTGCTAAACCCGTAGATATAAAGCTGAGTATAAACCCATTGATATAAAGCTGAGCATAAACCTATAGATAGAAACCTGACCATAAGCCCATAAAGTTGTTCATCCCAAAGTCCTGGCGACTGACAAATAACGTGGCCTCCTCAAAGGGCCTGAGCAAATGGCAGGTGTCACGCATGAGCTGCCACTGGTTGACATCGAACTTACAAATGATAATAATAATAATCATAATTAGAGATGAGCAAATTTTTCAAAAATTCGATTCGCCGGTTCGCCAATTAAAAAACGTCTATTTCCTGGCTGCAGAGAGCCTTTATAGTGGTGTAGAACACTGTGCACTGCAGTAACACGCATAGGGAGTATGCGTTGGTAGTGAAATAATACTGTGAGTCCGTATGACATGCAGATGACAGGCGTCGCTCTTAGAATCACTGCACACATCACTTATTTGGGCAGTCACAGGGCAAAAACTGACCAAATAACTCAAGTATGAACTCGTTGTTAGCGCCAAGAATAAGCACACTCCTTTTACACCGTTGTCAGCTGATTCCACATAGATGTCTACAGAACCAGTTCTATTAAACGCTTATACAAGTAGAGCCCCCTGATAGAGTGGAGAGGGTGTCAGCAGTAAGTTTGTGTGGACGTCACTCTTGCCCTTCCTCTGATCCATCAGAGCAATAACCCCCAGAAAATGGATCCTGTCTGTGTTACATACACCTTCACTCGGTCAGCATTTGGTCAGTAATCCATCAGTATTGCTAATGCCCAAATAAAAACAGGAGTGGATCCAAAACAGAGATGACACGTGAATGGAATATTTGCATGTCGTCTGTGTTTTGTACCCACTCCTGCTTTTGGCTACCAAATCACAAGCCAATTCTGATGGGACCATACAGGCCTTACAGGTGCTACACAGACAGGATCCATTGTGCATCTCATTTTTCCTTCCAGATCAGAAGAAGGGTCAAATAATTGATGATGTCAGCCAGGCCGAAAGGCAAAATAGTGGCCCAGTCATAAAGTGTTGAGGGTGGGAACAGCATGAGAAGTCCACCGAGTGGCCCTATGACATAGTGGTGAGCTGGAAGCAGCATGAGGAGGCCACAGAGTGGCACAATGACAGTGTGGAGGTGGCAGCATCATGAGGAGACCACAGAGTGGCAAGGTGACATAGTGTGGAGGTGGCAGCAGCATCAGGAGGGCATATAATGGCAAGTTGACATAGTTTAGAGGTGGCAGCAGCATCAGGAGACCACAGAGTGGCAAGGTGACATAGTGTGGAGTTGGCAGTAGCATGAGGAGACCACAGAGTGGCCCAATAACAGAGTCTGGAGGTGGCTGCAGGATCAGGAGGCCACAGAGTGGCAAGGTGACAGTGTGGAGGTGGCAGCAACATCAGGAGACCTCATAGTGGCAAGGTGACAGTGTGGAGGTGGCAGCAGCATGAGGAGATCACAGAGTGGCCCAATGATAGAGTCTGGAGGTGGCAGCAGAATCAGGAGGCCACAGAGTGGCAAGGTGACATAGTGTGGAGGTGGCAGCAGCATCAGGAGGCCACAGAGTGGCAAGGTGACATAGTGTGGAGGTGGCAGCAGCATCAGGAGGCCACAGAGTGGTAAGGTGACATAGTATGGAGGTGGCAGCAGCATCAGGAGGCCACAGAGTGGCGCAGTGACATAGTGTGAAGGTGGCAGCAGCATGACGAGACCACAGAGTGGCCCAATTACAGAGTCTGGAGGTGGCGGCAGCATCAGGAGGCCACAGATTGGCAAGGTGACACATAGTATGGAGGTGGCAGCAGCATTAGGAGACCACAGAGTGGCAAGGTGACATAGTGTGGAGGTGGCAGCACCATGAGAAGACCACAGAGTGGCCTAATGACAGAGTCTTGAGGTGGTGTCAGCATCAGGAGGCCACAGAGTGGCACAATGACAGAGTGTGGAAGTAGCGGCAGAATCAGGAGGCCACAAAGTGGCACAATGACAGTATGGAGGTGGCAGCAGCATCAGGAGACCACAGAGTGGCAAGGTGACATAGTGTGGAGGTGGCAGCAGCATGAGGAGACCACAGAGTGGCAAGGAGACATAGTATAGAGGTAGCAGCAGCATGAGGAGACCACAGAGTGGTAAGGTGACATAGTGTGGAGGTGGGTGTCAATACCAGTACCCACTGAAGATGGTGGGTGAAAGAAGGAGCACTTGGCATCAGATGTGTGGAATCAGGCAGGTGACAGCATCAGAATAGTAGCTGAGGCAGGTAGCCAGAAGAAACCGGTCTCTTTTCTTAAAGTGTTGGTGTGACACCATAGATGATCTAGTTTGATGCATCAGGCATTGGTGGGTGGAAATCCTGGCTGATCCATGCTTGATTCATCATGAGGGGTTTGG
The DNA here is from genome assembly GCF_905171765.1 of Bufo bufo. NCBI lineage: Eukaryota > Metazoa > Chordata > Amphibia > Anura > Bufonidae > Bufo > Bufo bufo. The sequence continues at coordinate 19,803 of NW_024400203.1, forward strand.
GCAGCATGGCTCAGCCCTCCTTGACGCAGCACCGACACCATGTTCTTCCTGTTGTCGGTCACCATAGTTCCAATGTTGAGTTGTTGAAAAGGACAACTAGGTGTAGAACACCATGACACTGCCTTGCACTGAACATGTGGTATGCTGGAGAAGCACTGTGAATTGTCCCTAAACTGGAGGCTGAGGACATCGTGGAGGATGAAGAGGCAGAGGTGGACATGATCACAGGACCAATGGCGTGAAAATGTTGAGGCGGAAGCGGCGTCACCTGGCCAAGTTGCTGGTGTGGATGGGCAGTAATCACATTTACCCAGTGGGCCGTAAAGGACATATATTGTACTTGATCGTAGTTACAGCTCCACATGTCGGCGCTGCCATGCACTTTGACAGACACCGACAGGCTCAAGGACTGGCCCATCTTCTGTTCTACATATGTGTGCAGGGCTGGTACTGCCTTTTTCACAAAAAAAATGACGGCTTGGGACTCTCCACCTCGGCTCAGCACAAGCCATTAGTTCTCTGAAAGGTGCAGAGTCCACCACTTGGAAAGGGAGGGACTGTAGCACCAGCAACTTGGCCAGGAGCACGTTCAGCTTCTGCACCCACCGTTGGATGAGTGCAGGAATACTGTTATCTCTTGGCAATCACTTTCGTGATCAAATGCTGACGGAATGACTGACAAGGAGTAGGAGGAACAGGAGCATCAGGACCAGCAGATGATGAGAAAGACAAACATCTCCCTTCGGCCGAGGAGGTGGAGCCTTGACTGCATGAAATTGGGTGTGTGCTACTGGGTGATGCAGCGGTTACTGTGGCAGGCTGGACCACCATATCGGAGCCACGGTTCTCCCAGGCCACTTTATGGTGACGCTGCATGTGTTCATGCAGGGTCCTGGTGCCAACATTTGCACCCTGGCCACTCTTCACCTTCTGCCCATAAATTCGGCAAATGGCCATTTTCACCTTCTCCGGCAGCCAAATAAAAAATTGCCACACTGCCGATTATGGCATTTTCCACCCAACACTCCACGCTGACTGCCTGCTACCGCTGCCTCCGTGAACCCCTGTGCCGCTACTTTCCGGGCCGGTAGGCTCCTGTAAAGTGGGTGGTTTACCCCGGGCATGTTTGGCTCCCGACCTCCCACTACTGCCACCCTGCTGACTCACGGCCACGCTACCATTCTGCTGGCTCAGCCGCTGCCTCACCCGCAAGCTGCCACCCTCTTCTCCTGAGGATGATGATGAAGCCCCTTCTTCACCCGACTCCCAAGTGCAGTCGGCTACATCATCATCATCCGCTACTGTCTCCACGTCACTGATTTTCCCCTCAACGTTCTCAGGGCCAGGAGCCTGACTGCTTGCAACACCTGCTCACACACGACTCTTATCATCACTACTTGCCCGTCTACCGGAGGAAGCAGCGGATGTCTCCTCCAGATCTTGGCTAGGCAGTAGCTGCTGGCTGTCCTCCAGTAGCTCGTCCTTTCTGAAAAGTGGAGCCGAGCCTACGGCATATAATACTTATTGCGCTGAAATGACAGAAGCAGGTTGAGGACAGTTGGGTGCACAGAGCCTGCTCCCGGGCCATGCCAACTAAGCTTTGTGTCAGAGGAATCCACCGACTCTTGGCTGGGGTGTCTGATGTCACTTGCGACTAAGTCGAATACCGAGTCAACCATTCAAGCACCACTGGGTTGCTGGTCAAGACACGACCATTAGATAGTAAAAAGTTAAGGAAGGATCCTGGAGACAGATAAAGTCCTCTTTCAGCTCTTCTTTATTAGTTATGGACAGTAGACAGGCATAACCATCAGGTACACGGCAGGATTGACGCGTTTCGGGTGAGTACCCTTAGTCGTAATAAAGAAGAGCTGAAAGAGGACTTTATCTGTCTCCGGGATCCTTCTTTAACTTTTTACTGCCTGTCACGGGAACACTTCCCCAGGGCCTCTGGAGCCGGGACCATATAAAAGACCAGATAGGTGAGCTGGATTATTTCTTTCTATACGACCATTAGATGACAACGGGAGCTCAGGCCTCTCGCTGCGACTCCTGCTTCCACCACTCTTCTTCTGCTGCCTGCAACAGAAACATTTTGGACACTGCATGTTCCCTTTGAAGGGACTGTCACCTGTCTGTCTGACATACTGTTTAATAAAAGAATTAAATTAAAATAATACCCGCAAAAAAAGGCTGTAGTACAATGTAACTTCACCGCAGAACGGCAATTAAGACATTTTTTTTCCCTAGCAATACACCCCAAAAAAATAAAGATAACAATCACAATTCTCTGCAGAACGGCTAATGGGACGTACGTATATTTCCTTTTAATACACCACGTAAATGGCTGTAGTACAATGTAACTTCACTGCAGAACGGCAATTAAGACATATTCTTTTTCCTAGAAAAACACCCCAAAAAAATAAATATGAACGTCAATCAAGACATATATAATTTTTTATCTGAATAATAAACTCCCCCCCCAGAATTTTTTTTTATAACAATAACAATTCACTGCAGAAAGGATAATAGGAAGTAGGTTTATTTCACTTCAATACACCCCATAAATGGCTGTAGCACAATGTAACTTCACTGCAGAACGGCAATTAAGACATATTCTTTTTCCTATTACTACACCCCAAAAAAAGAAATATAACAATCACAATTCACCACAGAACGGCTAATTGGACGTACGTATATTTCCTTTTAATACACAGCGTAAATGACTGTAGTACAATGTAACTTCACCGCTGAACGGCAATTAACACATATTTTTTCCATTTTTTTCCTATTAATACACCCCCCCAAAAAAAAGTAAAACAATATAAAATCAACATAGAACGGCTAAAAGGACGTACGTATCTTTCCTATTAATGCACCCCGTAAATGGCTGTATCACATAGAACTTGCACCCCAATCACAAGCAAGGTTTGCTGGAATTAGTGATGTATCACATAGTGCAAACAACCTAAAAGCAGCAGTATAACACTAATTTAGATCCCCAATAAGTGCAGCAAGGTGTAATAGAATTGCTTCTATTACCCAGGCTGGCTGTTGATTGGCTGCATGCATGGCATTGTGGGTGATCTCTCATTCCCAGAGTTCTTTGCTCCATGTCCTAACACGTGCAGCAGCCATTTTAGGAAAAAATGTGATTCGTTACCACAAAGCGTGAGGAAATTCGGCTTCGGTGCGAATCAAATTTTTCCTGAAATTCAGATCGAATTCCACTTCGTCAACTTCGATTCGCTCATCTCTATATATAAACCTGAGCATAAACCCATAGATATAAACCTGAGCATAAACCTATAGATATAAGCCTGGGCATAAACCCATAGATATAAAGCTGAGCATAAACATATTGATATAAGCCTGGGCATAAACCCATAGATATAAAGCTGAGCATAAACCTATAGATATAAGCCTGGGCATAAACCCATAGATATAAAGCTGAGCATAAACATATTGATATACCTACTCCTATAAACATCAGGAAACAGAATTCACATTGCAATGTTGAGAGAAGAGCAGAACGAGGATCCTGAAGATTTTGTGTGTAACAGAGCAAAACAATTTCTTCTTATTTGATAAACAGACAAGCATAAGATTATTACCGGGATCCCTTTTTTATAGATGAAACACTACAAAACACTGGCGTAGGAAAGCCAGGGAGATTTCACTAATGGTCTCTGGTGGGAACTATTTTTAACATTTTCCTTCATAGTTTTAATATTATGAATCTAAAAGTGAAAAGTGAAAATGTTTCTAGATACTGTAGATAGAAAATCATGGGAAAAAGTAAATGCACCCTGCTTCAGTTTAATAGGTTTATACAGTGCCTTAAAAAAGTATTCATACCCCCTAAGCTTTTCCACATTTGTTCACGTTACACCAACAAACTTAAATGTATCTTATTGGAATTAGATAGACCAGCACAAGGTAGCAAGTATGTGTGAATTGAAAAGAAAGTGGTACATGGTTTTTAAAACTTTTAATAAATAAAAATCTGAAAAGTGTGACATGCATTTGCATTCAGCCCCCCGTACTCTGATACCCCTAAAATGCAGTCTGGCTAATTACCTCCAGAAGTCAACTAATTCATAAATAAAGTCCACCTGTTTGTAATTTATTCTCAGTACAACTACAGCTGTTCTGTGAAGGCCTCAAATGTTTGTTACAAAACATTAGTGATCAAACAGCATCATGAAAACAAAGGAATAATTAGAGAAGCAGCCAAGAGGCCGATAATCACGCTGGAGGAGCTGCAGAGATCCATAGCTCTGATGAGAGAATCTGTTCACAGGACAACTATTAGTCATGTAAAGTGATGAGCAGCAGGGGAAATATTCGAATTCGTGATATTTCGTGAATATTTTGGCCAATATTCATCATATACTCGCGAATTTGAGAGTTCGTGATTTCCAGTCATTATTTTCTTGATTGCAAAAATCGGCAAACGAAGAATTCACTATACGAAAATTTGCGATCAACACTACTCCTAAAGTCAAAGATATTGCAGCCTTCTCATTGGCCCACAAGCAAGAAGCAGCGAGCGATCATGGGTAATGATGAAAAAAATCTAGAATGTTCTCGATTACAAAGATATAGCACTATATTCTAGATATTCGCGAATTCTCGAAGTGACAATATTCGCGATAAAAATTTGCGATCAACACTAGTCATGTACTCACAAATCTGGCAAGAAGAAAACCATTTTTGAAAAGCAAGTCATAACATGTCCTGTTTGACGTTTTCCACAAGCCATGTAGGGGACACAGCAAACAGTAGAAGTAGGTGCTCTGCTCAGATTAGATCAAAGTTGAACTTTTTGGCCTAAATGCAAAGAGCTTTGTGTACCCTGAACACATCATCTGCACCGTGAAATATGGTGGTGGAAGCATCTTTCTGTGGGGAGGCTTTTCTTCAGCAGGAACAGGGAAGCTGTTCAGAGTTGATGGAAAGATGGATGGAGCTATATAAGGGGTAATCCTGGATGAAAACCTGGTAGAGGCTGAAAAAGACTTGAGACTTGGGTGGAGATTCACCTTCTAGCAGGACAATCACCCTAAACATCCAGACAGAACTACACTGGAATGGTTTAGATCAAAGCATAGTCATGTGTTAAAATGGCCCAGTCAAAGTCCAGACCTAAATCCCATTGAGAATCTGTGACAAGACTTGAAAATTGCTGTTCACAGACGCTCTCCATTCAATCTAACTGAGCGCAAGCTATTTTGCAAAGAAAAATGGACAAAACCTTTAGCCTCTTGTTGTGAAAAACTGTTAGAGACATCCCCCAAACTATGGCAGCTATAATTGTAGTGACAGGTTGTCCTACAAAGTATTGATTTAGGGGGGCTGAATACAATGCATGCTGCACTGTCTAGATTCCTATTTATTAAGCATTTTAAAAATCATACACCATTTTCTTTTCCCGTCACATATATTTGTATTGTACTTTGTGCTGGTCTATCACATCAAATCTCAATAAAATACATTTAAGTTTGTGGGTGTAACGTGCAAAAATGTGGAAAAGTTCAGGCGGGTATGAATACTTTTTCAAGGCACTGTAAATCAGGGCCTAATTAACAACTAGGAGGCGGGGTAAAAAGCTGCCCTCCGTTCCTCCATTATCGCTAAAAAAGTTTCCATTATTTTATGAGCGGGTATATTAGAGACCCTGTGCCCTGCTGCTGTTGGGGACTGGGGAGCATCCATGGAGGAGAAGGCAGATAAGTGCATCGTGGGGGGGTCAAAACGACCTGATCATGTTGCCGTGGTGCTGCCTTGCCACTGCCAAAAAAAACATTGACCCAGAAGGCCATGACAGACATGTACTGTCCCTGCCCATAAGAGCTGCTCCAGGTGTCCAGTGTGCTGTGAACCTTGCCGCACAGAGAGAATTTCAGAGAGCGACACATGTGGTCCTCCACTTGAGAGTACAAGGCAGGAATCGATTCTTGGGAGAAATAATGCCGGCAAGGTATCTTCCTTGAGCGCACACTATCCGCTCTCTAAAGGCAGCAGACTCAACTAAATGGTATGGAAATGACTGCACCATCAGCAACTTGGCCAGGGGGGAATTAATATTGAGGAATTTAAAGGCACCTCCTTCTACAGGAAGGCGCCTGAGCAACTTAGGTTCCTAGCTTGTCTAGTTTCCTGTTTGAGTGAAGGTGATCTGTTGGTTCTTGTCATTCTGTGTATCAGACTTTGGATTACATTTTACGGACTTGGCCTGATTGCTGCCTGCCCTGACCCTGATCTACGTTTATGGACTTTACCTGATCAGCCTCTTGCCTCCCAGCATCCACTGGGTGTATTGTCTCACCTGGAGGTCAGTCCAGTGGGTTTACACTCTGGTCCCGATTCCCTATTGTTCCAATTCCTCTCTGAGGTAGCACCTAGTACATCCCTCAGGAAAGTCTCTTCTCACCATCAGGGTATCGTGTGAAGAACAAAGGGTGTGCTTAGACATCGCCCTCAGAGGGAGTTGGTCACCTGGGGTAGCAGGTTCTCACCCGCTGGTCATAACACTCTTGTTGCAGTACCTGGATGACACTTTGGCTTGCCCAAGAGGTGCGATGATGCTGCTTCATGTGGTTCAATAGAGCTGTGGTGCCCAAATTTGTGTTTTCCTGCCTATGTCTTGTTTTGTTCTTGTAGAGCTTGCACAGGGCAATGCTTTTGTCTTCCGTAAGTGTGGGGAAAAACTGACAGATGGGAGATACTTGTTTAGAGATAGATGCAACCGAGCTTGGCTTAGCTCTGGAACATTTTATGCCTAACCCATCCACAGTGTCAGCAGCATCAGCAGATGCAGACATGGCCCTGGCTGTTCTTTGGGAGGTATATCACCTCTGCTCATTATTGCTGCCGCTGCAACCACCACCATCCTCCTCTGATGCAGCCTCCTCCTCAACACTCCAATCCGGCTCCCAGGTCCTGTCCAGCACACAATCGTTATTGATGTCCTCATTAGTGATGAGCGGCATAGGCAATATTCCTTTTCGCGATATTTCGTGAATTTTTCACATAATATTCACAATAAATTAGCGAATTCTGTATTGCTCAAATCAGCACTAATGATGTGCATATTTTTTGCGCAATACATGCAACTTCACATTTTATCTGAGTAGATACAGTCCTGATCAAAAGTTTAAGACCACTTGAAAAATGGCAAAAAATCATATTTAGCATGGCTTTATCTTAACAAGGTTCCAAGTAGAGCTTCAACATGCAACAAGAAGAAATGGGAGTGAGACAAAACATTTTTGGAGCATTCAATTTAATGAAAACAACGAATAAACTGAAACAGGCTGTTTTTCAGCTGATCAAAAGTTTATGACCACATGCCTTTAAACGGCCAAATCTGTGCAAAGATGTGGATTCATTGTCATTTTCTCCCAGGTAGTCACACGTTGTGATGGCAAAGGCAAAAAAAATCTCCCTTTTTGAACGTGGTCGGGTTTTTGAACTGCATAAGCAGGGTCTCTCACAGCGCGCCATCGCTGCTGAGGTGGGAAGCAGTAAGACAGTCATTTGGAATTTCTTAAATGATCCTGATTAGAGTTGAGCGAACACCTGGATGTTCGGGTTCGAGAAGTTCGGCCGAACTTCCCGGAAATGTTCGGGTTCGGGATCCGAACCCGACCCGAACTTCGTCCCGAACCCGAACCCCATTAAAGTCAATGGGGACCCGAACTTTTGGGCACTAAAAAGGCTGTAAAACAGCCCAGGAAAAAGCTAGAGGGCTGCAAAAGGCAGCAACATGTAGGTAAATCCCCTGCAAACAAATGTGGATAGGGAAATTAATAAAAATAAAAATAAAATAAATAAAAATTAACCAATATTAATTGGAGAGAGGTCCCATAGCAGAGAATCTGGCTTCACATCAGCAGAGAATCAGTCTCTTCATGCTATAGCAGAGAATCTGGCTTCACGTCACCCATCACTGTAACAGTCCATTGTCATATATTTAGGCCCCGGCACCCAGGCAGAGGAGAGAGGTCCCGTAACAGAGAATCTGGCTTCATGTCAGCAGAGAATCAGTCTGCATGTCCTAGCAAAGAATCATGCTTTACGTCACCCAACACTGGAACAGTCCATTGTCAGATATTTAGGCCCAGGCACCCAGGCAGAGGAGAGAGGTCCCGTAACAGAGAATCTGGCTTCATGTCAGCAGAGAATCAGTCTTCATGTCATAGCAGAGAATCAGGCTTCACGTCACCCACCACTGGAACAGTCCATTGTCACATATTTAGGCCCAGGCAGAGGAGAGAGGTCCCATAACAGAGATTCAGGCTTCATGTCAGCAGAGAATCAGTCTTCATGTCCTAGCAGAGAATCAGGCTTCACGTCACCCACCACTGGAACAGGCCACTGTCACATATTTAGGCCCAGGCACCCAGGCAGAGGAGAGAGGTCCCATAACAGAGATTCAGGTTTCATGTCAGCAGAGAATCAGTCTGCATGTCATAGCAGAGAATCATGCTTTACGTCACCCAACACTGGAACAGTCCATTGTCAGATATTTAGGCCCAGGCACCCAGGCAGAGGAGAGAGGTCCCATAGCAGAGATTCAGGCTTCATGTCAGCAGAGAATCAGTCTTCATGTCATAGCAGAGAATCAGGCTTCATGTCACCCACCACTGGAACAGGCAACTGTCAGATATTTTTAGGCCCCGGCACCCAGACAGAGGAGAGAGGTCCCGTAACAGAGAATCTGGCTTCATGTCAGCAGAGAATCAGTCTTCATGTCATAGCAGAGAATCTGGCTTCATGTCACCCACCACTGGAACAGGCCACTGTCAGATATTTTTAGGCCCCGGCACCCAGACAGAGGAGAGGTTCGTTCAACTTTGGGTTGCCCCGCAATATATTGGTAAAATAAAAATAAAAATAGGATTGAATGAGGAAGTGCCCTGGAGTACAATAATATATTGTTAAGGGGAGGTAGTTAATGTCTAATCTGCACAAGGGATGGACAGGTCCTGTGGGATCCATGCCTGGTTCATTTTTATGAACGTCAGCTTGTCCACATTGGCTGTAAACAGGCAGCTGCGTTTGTCTGTAATGACGCCCCCTGCCGTGCTGAATACACGTTCAGACAAAACGCTGGCCGCCGGGCAGGCCAGCACCTCCAAGGCATAAAAGGCTAGCTCTGGCCACGTGGACAATTTGGAGACCCAGAAGGTGAATGGGGCCGAACCATCAGTCAGTACGTGGAGGGGTGTGCACAGGTACTGTTCCACCATGTTAGTGAAATGTTGCCTCCTGCTAACACGTTCCGTATCAGGTGGTGGTGCAGTTAGCTGTGGCGTGGTGACAAAACTTTTCCACATCTCTGCCATGCTAACCCTGCCCTCAGAGGAGCTGGCCGTGACACAGCTGCGTTGGCGACCTCTTGCTCCTCCTCTGCCTTCGCCTTGGGCTTCCACTTGTTCCCCTGTGACATTTGGGAATGCTCTCAGTAGCGCGTCTACCAACGTGCGCTTGTACTCGCGCATCTTACTATCACGCTCCAGTGTAGGAAGTAAGGTGGGCACATTGTATTTGTACCGTGGATCCAGCAGGGTGGCAACCCAGTAGTCCACACACGTTAAAATGTGGGCAACTCTGCTGTCGTTGCGCAGGCACTGCAGCATGTAGTCGCTCATGTGTGCCAGGCTGATCAGAGGTAAGGACAAGCTGTCCTCTGTGGGAGGCGTATCGTCATCATCCTGCGTTTCCCCCCAGCCACGCACCAGTGATGGGCCCGAGCTGCGTTGGGTGCCAGCCCGCTGTGAACCTGCTTCATCCTCATCCTCCTCCACCTCCTCCTTATCCTCGTCCTCCTCGTCCTCCAGTAGTGGGCCCTGTCTGGCCACATTTGTACCTGGCCTCTGCTGTTGCAAAAAACCTCCCTCTGAGTCACTTCGAAGAGACTGGCCTGAAAGTGCTAAAAATGACCCCTCTTCCTCCTCCTCCTCCTGGGCCACCTCCTCTTCCATCATCGCCCTAAGTGTTTTCTCAAGGAGACATAGAAGTGGTATTGTAACGCTGATAACGGCGTCATCGCCACTGGCCATGTTGGTGGAGTACTCGAAACAGTGCAACAGGGCACACAGGTCTCGCATGGAGGCCCAGTCATTGGTGGTGAAGTGGTGCTGTTCCGCAGTGCGACTGACCCGTGCGTGCTGCAGCTGAAACTCCACTATGGCCTGCTGCTGCTCGCACAGTCTGTCAAGCATGTGCAAGGTGGAGTTCCACCTGGTGGGCACGTCGCATATGAGGCGGTGAGCGGGAAGGCCGAAGTTACGCTGTGGCGCAGACAGGCGAGCAGCGGCAGGATATGAACGCCAGAATCGCGCACAGACGTCCGGGACTTTATGCAGCAGCTCTGACATGTCGGGGTAGTTGTGAATGAATTTCTGCACCACCAAATTCAGCACATGCGCCAGGCAAGGGATGTGCGTCAAACCGGCTAGTCCCAGAGCTTCAACGAGATTTCGCCCATTGTCGCACACCAGCAGGCCGGGCTTGAGGCTCACCGGCAGCAACCACTCGTCGGTCTGTTGTTCTATACCCCCCTACAACTCCTGTGCGGTGTGGGGCCTGTCCCCCAAACATATAAGTTTCAGAACGGCCTGCTGACGTTTACCCCGGGCTGTGCTGAAGTTGGTGGTGAAGGTGTGTGGCTGACTGGATGAGCAGGTGGAAGAAGAGGAAGAGGAAGCTGAGTAGGAGGAGGAGAAGACAGGAGGCAAAGAATGTTGCCCTGCGCTCCATGGCGGCGGAATGACGTGCGCCAAACAGCTCTCCGCCTGGGGCCCAGCCGCCACTACATTTACCCAGTGTGCAGTTAGGGAGATATAGCGTCCCTGGCCGTGCTTACTGGTCCACGTATCTGTGGTTAGGTGGACCTTGCCACAGATGGCGTTGCGCAGTGTACACTTGATTTTATTGGATACTTGGTTGTGCAGGGAAGGCACGGCTCTCTTGGAGAAGTAGTGGCGGCTGGGAACAACATACTGTGGGACAGCAAGCGACATGAGCTGTTTTAAGCTGTGTGTGTCCACCAGCCTAAATGACAGCATTTCATAGGCCAGTAGTTTAGAAATGCTGGCATTCAGGGCCAGGGATCGAGGGTGGCTAGGTGGGAATTTACGCTTTCTCTCAAATGTTTGTGAGATGGAGAGCTGAACGCTGCCGTGTGACATGGTTGAGATGCTTGGTGACGCAAGTGGTGGTGTTGGTGGTACATCCCATGTTTGCTGGGCAGCAGGTGCCAACGTTCCTCCAGAGGCGGAGGAAGAGGCCGAGGCGGCGGCAGCAGCAGAAGAGGTAGCAGGGGGAGCCTGAGTGAGTTCCTTGTTTTTAAGGTGTTTACTCCACTGCAGTTCATGCTTTGCATGCAGGTGCCTGGTCATGCAGGTTGTGCTAAGGTTCAGAACGTTAATGCCTCGCTTCAGGCTCTGATGGCACAGCGTGCAAACCACTCGGGTCTTGTCGTCAGCACATTGTTTGAAGAAGTACCATGCCAGGGAACTCCTTGAAGCTGCCTTTGGGGTGCTCGGTCCCAGATGGCGGCTGTCAGTAGCAGGCGGAGTCTCTTGGCGGTGGGTGTTCTGCTTTTGTTCACTGCTCCCTCTTTGTCTTTTGCTACGCTGTTGGCTCGGTCTCACCACTGCCTCTTCCTCCGAACTGTGAAAGTCAGTGGCACGACCTTCATTCCATGTGGGGTCTAGGACCTCATCGTCCCCTGAATCGTCTTCCACCCAGTCTTGATCCCTGACCTCCTATTCTGTCTGCACACTGCAGAAAGACGCAGCAGTTGGCACCTGTGTTTCGTCATCATCAGAGACGTGCTGAGGTGGTATTCCCATGTCCTCATCACCAGGAAACATAAGTGGTTTAGTGCATTCTATCTCTTCCACCCCTGGGGAAGGGCTAGGTGGATGCCCTTGGGAAACCCTGGCAGCAGAGTCTTCAAACAGCATAAGAGACTGCTGCATAACTTGATGCTCAGACAGTTTCCCTGATATGCATGGGGGTGATATGACAGACTATTGGGCTTGGTTTTCATGCGCCATCTGTGCGCTTTCTACAGAAGACTGGGTGGGAGATAATATTAACGTGCTGGATGCACTGTCGGCCACCCAATTGACTAATGCCTGTACCTGCTCAGGCCTTACCATCCTTAGAACGGCATTGGGCCCCACCAAATATGGCTGTAAATTTTGGCGGCTACTGGGACCTGAGGTAGTTGGTACACTAGGACGTGTGGCTGTGGCAGAACGGCCACGTCCTCTCCCAGCACCAGAGGGTCCACTAACACCACCACGACCATGTCCGCGTCCGCGTCCCTTACTAGATGTTTTCCTCATTGTTACCGTTCACCACAATAAGAAAAATATTATTCGGGCCAATGTATTGAATTCAAATTCAGGACTTTTTTTACCGACACCTAACACTGTCTGGCTATCTATTTAGGTACCGTATTACACTAATACAGGCACAGCAGTAATGACAGATTTAGCTGAATATAAATTTGAGGCCTATTATTTAGGCGCTGGGTGACAGGTATACGTTTACGGACAGAATTAGACTTGGATCTGCACTGTAGCGTGTGTGTGAAGTTCTTGAGAATTACCCTATCAGCACCTTGAATCTAATATACCCTTTTAGCGATAGATTTAAAGTAGGCCTGATACAGCAGAAACCACTAATTTTGAGAATTGCAAAATTGGGAATTGTTTTTCAACCCAGAACAAAAACTGTGCTTTGACGGACACTAAATAACTTGACCATCTAAAACAGTAATGACAGATTTGGATGAATATAAATGTGAGGCCTATTATTTAGGTGCTGGGTGACAGGTATACGTTTAATCACAGAATTAGACTTGGATCTGCACTGTAGCGTGTGTGTTAAGTTTTTGAGAATTACCCTATCAGCACCTTGAATCTAATATACCCTTTTAGGGATAGATTTAACCACCTCCCGACCGCCTAACGCACGGATGCGTCCGGAAGGTGGTTGATTCATTCCTCCTGGACGCATCCGTGCGTCATCTCGCGAGACGCGAGATTTCGGGCATTGCCGGCCCGCGCATGCGCATCGCGGGCCGGCAAAAGTTAAAGAACAATTTCGTCACCAGCCTGCCAGCAACAATCATTGGCTGGCAGGCTGGCGATTTTCAAAAAATCCAATCACAAGCCATATAACAGATCATATTAGTAAATATGATCTGTTATATGGCTTCTCTGCTCCTGTGCTGGTCCTTTTCGTCGGTTGGATCCAGCACAGGAGCAGACTGAACTGTGAGTACACCAAACACTACACCTTAGCCCCAGATCACCCCCTGCACCCCAATTAACCCTTTGATCACCCCTTTGATCGCCCCTGTCAATCACTAGTGAAAGGAAAAAAAGTGATCAGTGTAAACTGTCACTTTTTTTTTTTCACTAGTATTGGCTGTTAGGTTTTAGGATAGTTTAGGCCCCTTGGTTAGGTAGTTAGCGTCAGTTAGCGCCCACCCCACCGCACCGCAGTCACTTTTATTCGCTGAATAGCGTATCGCTTATCAGCATTTGTACTTTTATAGTATCTGTAAGTGATCAAAACTGATCACGGTCAGATCTATAATAGTATTAGTGTCACTTTAGTTCGCCCTCCACCCAAAACGCAGTGTTTGCCCGATCAGGCCTGATCGGTCGCCCACACGTGCGTTCACCCACGCCCGCCCCACCGCAGTGACAAAAAATATATATTTTTTGATCACTGCACTTTCATTTTACACGCACTGCGGCGATAAAAAAATCAGTTTTGATATTTTTTATCAACCGCAGCGGCCTCCGGTACTTCGCTAGCCTCCCCTTTGTAAGACAGGTTTGCTTTTTTTCTTGGGTAGTCTCAGGGAATACCCCTAAATTTAGTAGTCCAAAATGTCAAACAGGGGGTATTCTTCTGAAGAGGCCTACAGGATTCTGACCCAGTCGGATGAGGAGTGGGAACCCTCATCTGACGAATCTAGCGGGTCAGAATATGAACCTGTGGAAAGCAGTGGCTCTCTGACCCAAAGTTCGGACGAGGAGGCTGAGGTCCCTGATAGCACCAGGCGTACCCGGCCCCGTGTCGCTAGACCACAGGTTACGCAGGATCCGCTTCAAGAGCAGCAGAGTGGGGCTGTCGCTGCCGGATCACGTGGTGAGGCATACACCAGCAGCGCAGCCCTTCCTGGACCTAGTACCAGCACTGCCGTACAACATGGTGAAGTAGCGAGCACCAGAAGGGCAGTTGAAGCTGGTACGGTGGCACGTGCAGTAGTTACCCCGTCGCAGCCACCGCACAGACAGGCCCGTAGAGCCCCTAGAGTCCCTGAGGTGCTGGCAAACCCTGATTGGCAGTCACCAACTTCAGCCGCACCTGTAGTTCCCCCTTTCACCGCCCAGTCTGGAGTTCGGGTTGAGACGGCTCAAATCGGTTCGGCCCTTGGATTTTTTGAGCTGTTCTTGACTGCGGAGCTCTTGGACTTAGTCGTGGCAGAGACAAACCGGTATGCCACACAATTTATAACCGCAAACCCGGGAAGCTTTTATGCCCAGCCTTTCCGGTGGAAACCAGTCCAAGTTTCCGAAATTAAAATTTTTCTGGGCCTTCTCCTCAACATGGGTCTAACTAAAAAGCATGAATTGCGGTCATATTGGTCCATGAACCCAATTCATCACATGCCCATGTTCTCTGCTGCTATGTCCAGGACACGATTTGAGACCATCCTCCGTTTTCTGCATTTTAGCGACAACACCACCTCCCGTCCCAGAGGCCACCCAGCTTTTGACCGGCTCCACAAAATTCGGCCCCTCATAGACCATTTCAACCAGAAATTTGCAGATTTGTATACCCCCGAGCAAAACATCTGCATAGACGAGTCCCTAATACATTTTACCGGGCGCCTTGGCTTCAAACAATACATCCCAAGCAAGCGTGCCCGGTATGGGGTCAAATTGTATAAGCTCTGTGAAAGGGCCACAGGCTATACCCACAAATTTCGTGTCTATGAGGGAAAAGATCAGACCCTGGAGCCGGTCGGTTGCCCTGACTACCTGGGGAGCAGTGGGAAGACAGTCTGGGACTTGGTGTCACCCTTATTCGGCAAGGGGTACCATCTTTATGTGGACAATTTCTACACAAGTGTGGCCCTCTTTAGGCATTTGTTTCTAGAACGGATTTGCGCCTGTGGCACCGTGCGACCTAGTCGCCGGGGCTTCCCCCAACGGCTCGTTACCACCCGTCTTGCAAGGGGGCAGAGGGCTGCCTTGTGTAATGAAGAACTGCTCGCGGTGAAATGGAGAGACAAGCGTGACGTTTACATGCTCTCCTCCATTCACGCAGACACGACAATCCAAATTGAGCGAGCAACCCGTGTCATTGAAAAGCCCCTCTCAGTCCACGACTATAATTTGCTCATGGGAGGGGTGGACTTCAATGACCAGATGTTGTCTCCGTATTTAGTTTCCCGCAGAACCAGACGCTGGTATAAGAAGGTGTCTGTATATTTGATTCAATTGGCGCTGTATAATAGTTTTGTTCTCTACAGTAAGGCTGGGAGAACACGATCCTTCCTCAAATTCCAGGAAGAGATCATCGAGAACCTCCTGTATCCAGAAGGTTCCGTGGCCCCATCCACCAGTGTAGTTAGCCGTCTACACGAGCGACATTTCCCCAATGTCGTTGCTGGTACCTCAATCCAACCGTCACCCCGAAAAAGATGTCGTGTCTGTAGCAGGAGTGGAATAAGGCGTGACACCCGCTATTTCTGTCCTGACTGCCCTGACCACCCTGCCCTATGCTTAGGAGAGTGTTTCCGGAAGTACCACACACAGGTACACCTAGCATAGGGATCACATCTCACCAGGACAGGCACACAGGGCTATTAGGGCCCATTCACTCACAGCTGCTGCAAACGTCTCCTTTCACATGGGACAAAGTGCATAACGTACTTCGCCACATCTTTGGGCGATTTGCGCTTTGCACATTGACCCATGGGGAAGGAGAGGTTTGTTCTATAAACGATAAAAAAAAAAAAAAAAAAAAAAAAAAACACCAGTAAGCAAAAAGGTTAATGTTCAGTTCAAAAAGTTAAAGTTTCTATGTTCTCTTCCAAAGTTAATAAAATTATTGTGTTGCGGCCTGGTTTTTTCTCTTTTTTTTTTTTTTTTTTTTTACCTTCCAGGTGGACCAACCGATCGACTAGCTGCAGCACTGATGTGCATTCGGACAGAAGCATTGCGCTGCTGTCAGATTACACGCAAGTCGGTGTATGCGGCGCTGCAAGACGAGATTTCTCCTCTGCAGTAAAAGATACGTTTGCCGAGGCATATGAGCTGAGGAGGTGGCGGTGTTCATATACTTTGGCAAACACTTTGTATATATAAAAAAAAAAATCCCGGCAATGATTTATTCATCCACATCGATTGATGTGAATGGAGAAATCGGGTTTGCCAGGGCATACGAGCTAAGTGGGCATGGATGTTGGGCGGAGCTCCTATGTCCTGGCAGACGCCTTTCCCCTCCTTTTTCTTTTTTTGGCAGAGATTTTTTCATCCACATTGATCGATGCGAATGAAGAAATCTGTGCCGTTCATTTTTTTCTTTCAGCCCAGAGGCTGAACGGAAAAAAAAAATCTCATTACCTGTATGCTCAATATAAGGAGAATAGCAGAAACTCCTAATGCTGGGCATACATGTAATGATTGCGGAGACCCTCAAATGCCAGGGCAGTACAAACACCCCACAAATAACACCATTTTGGAAAGAAGACACCCCAAGGTATTCGCTGAGGGGCATATTGAGTCCATGAAAGATTGAAATTTTTGTCCCAAGTTAGCGGAAAGGGAGACTTTGTGAGAAAAAAAATTTAAAAAATCAATTTCCGCTAACTTGTGCCAAAAATTTTTTTTTTCTATGAACTCGCCATGCCCCTCATTGAATACCTTGGGGTGTCTTCTTTCCAAAATGGGGTCACATGTGGGGTATTTATACTGCCCTGGCATTTTAGGGGCCCCAAAGCGTCAGAAGAAGTCTGGTATCCAAATGTCTAAAAATGCCCTCCTAAAAGGAATTTGGGCCCCTTTGCCCACCTAGGCTGCAAAAAAGTGTCACACATGTGGTATCTCCGTATTCAGTAGAAGTTGGTGAATGTGTTTTGGGGTGTCATTTTACATATACCCATGCTGGGTGAGATAAATATCTTGGTCAAATGCCAACTTTGTATAAAAAAATGGGAAAAGTTGTCTTTTGCCAAGATATTTCTCTCACCCAGCATGGGTATATGTAAAATGACACCACAAAACACATTCCCCAACTTCTCCCGAGTACGGCGATACCAGATGTGTGACACTTTTTTGCAGCCTAGGTGGGCAAAGGGGCCCACATTCCAAAGAGCACCTTTCGGATTTCACAGGTCATTTACCTACTTACCACACATTAGGGCCCCTGGAAAATGCCAGGGCAGTATAACTACCCCACAAGTGACCCTATTTTGGAAAGAAGACACCCCAAGGTATTCCGTGAGGGGCATGGCGAGTTCCTAGAATTTTTTATTTTTTGTCACAAGTTAGTGGAAAATGATGATTTTTTTTTTTTTTTTTTTTTTTACATACAAAGTATCATATTCCACTAACTTGTGACAAAAAATAAAAACTTCCATGAACTCACTATGCCCATCAGCGAATACCTTGGGGTCTCTTCTTTCCAAAATGGGGTCACTTGTGGGGTAGTTATACTGCCCTGGCATTCTAGGGGCCCAAATGTGTGGTAAGGAGTTTGAAATCAAATTCTGTAAAAAATGACGAGTGAAATCCGAAAGGTGCTCTTTGGAATATGGGCCCCTTTGCCCACCTAGGCTGCAAAAAAGTGTCACACATGTGGTATCTCCGTATTCAGTAGAAGTTGGTGAATGTGTTTTGGGGTGTCATTTTACATATACCCATGCTGGGTGAGATAAATATCTTGGTCAAATGCCAACTTTGTATAAAAAAATGGGAAAAGTTGTCTTTTGCCAAGATATTTCTCTCACCCAGCATGGGTATATGTAAAATGACACCCCAAAACACATTCCCCAACTTCTACTGAATACGGAGATACCAGATGTGTGACACTTTTTTGCAGCCTAGGTGGGCAAAGGGGCCCACATTCCAAAGAGCACCTTTCGGATTTCACTCGTCATTTTTTACAGAATTTGATTTCAAACTCCTTACCACACATTGGGGCCCCTAGAATGCCAGGGCAGTATAACTACCCCACAAGTGACCCCATTTTGGAAAGAAGACACCCCAAGGTATTCCGTGAGGGGCATGGCGAGTTCCTAGAATTTTTTATTTTTTGTCACAAGTTAGTGGAAAATGATGATTTTTTTTTTTTTTTTTTTTTCATACAAAGTCTCATATTCCACTAACTTGTGACAAAAACTAAAAACTTCTATGAACTCGCCATGCCCATCAACGAATACCTTGGGGTCTCTTCTTTCCAAAATGGGGTCACTTGTGGGGTAGTTATACTGCCCTGGCATTCTAGGGGCCCAAATGTGTGGTAAGGAGTTTGAAATCAAATTCTGTAAAAAATGACGAGTGAAATCCGAAAGGTGCTCTTTGGAATATGGGCCCCTTTGCCCACCTAGGCTGCAAAAAAGTGTCACACATGTGGTATCTCCGTATTCAGTAGAAGTTGGTGAATGTGTTTTGGGGTGTCATTTTACATATACCCATGCTGGGTGAGATAAATATCTTGGTCAAATGCCAACTTTGTATAAAAAAATGGGAAAAGTTGTCTTTTGCCAAGATATTTCTCTCACCCAGCATGGGTATATGTAAAATGACACCCCAAAACACATTCCCCAACTTCTACTGAATACGGAGATACCAGATGTGTGACACTTTTTTGCAGCCTAGGTGGGCAAAGGGGCCCACATTCCAAAGAGCACCTTTCGGATTTCACTCGTCATTTTTTACAGAATTTGATTTCAAACTCCTTACCACACATTGGGGCCCCTAGAATGCCAGGGCAGTATAACTACCCCACAAGTGACCCCATTTTGGAAAGAAGACACCCCAAGGTATTCCGTGAGGGGCATGGCGAGTTCCTAGAATTTTTTATTTTTTGTCACAAGTTAGTGGAAAATGATGATTTTTTTTTTTTTTTTTTTTTCATACAAAGTCTCATATTCCACTAACTTGTGACAAAAACTAAAAACTTCCATGAACTCGCCATGCCCATCAGCGAATACCTTGGGGTCTCTTCTTTCCAAAATGGGGTCACTTGTGGGGTAGTTATACTGCCCTGGCATTCTAGGGGCCCAAATGTGTGGTAAGGAGTTTGAAATCAAATTCTGTAAAAAATTACGAGTGAAATCCGAAAGGTGCTCTTTGGAATATGGGCCCCTTTGCCCACCTAGGCTGCAAAAAAGTGTCACACATCTGGTATCTCCGTATTCAGTAGAAGTTGGGGAATGTGTTTTGGGGTGTCATTTTACATATACCCATGCTGGGTGAGAGAAATATCTTGGCAAAAGACAACTTTTCCCATTTTTTTATACAAAGTTGGCATTTGACCAAGATATTTATCTCACCCAGCATGGGTATATGTAAAAAGACACCCCAAAACACATTCCCCAACTTCTACTGAATACGGAGATACCAGATGTGTGACACTTTTTTGCAGCCTAGGTGGGCAAAGGGGCCCATATTCCAAAGAGCACCTTTCGGATTTCACTCGTCATTTTTTACAGAATTTGATTTCAAACTCCTTACCACACATTTGGGCCCCTAGAATGCCAGGGCAGTATAACTACCCCACAAGTGACCCCATTTTGGAAAGAAGAGACCCCAAGGTATTTCGTGATGGGCATAGTGAGTTCATAGAAGTTTTTATTTTTTGTCACAAGTTAGTGGAATATGAGACTTTGTAAGAAAAAAAAAAAAAAAAAAAAAATCATCATTTTCCGCTAACTTGTGACAAAAAATAAAAAGTTCTATGAACTCACTATGCCCATCAGCGAATACCTTAGGGTGTGTACTTTCCGAAATGGGGTCATTTGTGGGGTGTTTGTACTGTCTGGGCATTGTAGAACCTCAGGAAACATGACAGGTGCTCAGAAAGTCAGAGCTGCTTCAAAAAGCGGAAATTCACATTTTTGTACCATAGTTTGTAAACGCTATAACTTTTACCCAAACCATTTTTTTTTTACCCAAACATTTTTTTTTTATCAAAGACATGTAGAACTATAAATTTAGAGCAAAATTTCTATATGGATCTCGTTTTTTTTGCAAAATTTTACAACTGAAAGTGAAAAATGTCATTTTTTTGCAAAAAAATCGTAAAATTTCGATTAATAACAAAAAAAGTAAAAATGTCAGCAGCAATGAAATACCACCAAATGAAAGCTCTATTAGTGAGAAGAAAAGGAGGTAAAATTCATTTGGGTGGTAAGTTGCATGACCGAGCAATAAACGGTGAAAGTAGTGTAGGTCAGAAGTGTAAAAAGTGGCCTGGTCTTTCAGGGTGTTTAAGCACTGGGGGCTGAGGTGGTTAAGGTAGGCCTGATACAGCAGAAACCACTAATTTTGAGAATTGCAAATTTGGGAATTGTTTTTCAACCCAGAACAAAAACTGTGCTTTGACGGACACTAAAAATAACTTGACCAGCTAAAACAGTACTGATTTGGAGGAATATAAATGTCAGGCCTATTTTTTAGGCGCTGGGTGACAGGCTCAACTTGCCCCTGATGTAGTAAATTGCCAAAAAATAACCACACTATTGATGTTTAAATGCACTTGATGAAAGCTTGACCCTGATGTAGGATATAGCAAAAAATAACCACACTATTGATGGTTAAATGCACTTGGGTGACAAGGTCAGCTTGCCCCTGATGTAGTATATGGCCAAAAAATAACCACACTATTGATGGTTAAATGTACTTGGTGATAGCTTGTGCTGGCGCACAAGCAAGCCACAAAATGGCCGCCGATCACCACAGAAAAAAGTGACTGAAAAACGCTCTGGGCAGCCTAAAAACACTGAGCAATTGAATAGCAGCAGTTCAATGATCCACAGCTGTAGATCGATCACTGAATGAAGTCTTTTGGAGGAGTTAATCACTGCCTAATCTCGCCCTAACGTCGCAGCTGCAACCTCTCCCTACACTTGTATCAGCAGATTGACGTGCAGCGCTACGTGACCCAAGCTTATATAGAGGCTGGGTCACATGCTGCACTGGCCAATCACAGCCATGCCAATAGTAGGCAAGGCTGTGATGGCCTCTTGGGGCAAGTAGAATGATGCTTGTTGATTGGCTGCTTTGCAGCCTTTCAGAAAGCGCCAAGAAAGCGCCGAACACCGAACTCGAACCCGGACTTTTATGAAAATGTTCGGGTTCGGGTCCGTGTCACGGACACCCCAAAATTCGGTACGAACCCGAACTATACAGTTCGGGTTCGCTCATCCCTAATCCTGATGGTTATGGAACAAAAAAGTCAAGTGGAAGACCAAAAAAATTTTTATCAGCACTGAGCCGGAGGATCCAATTGGCTGTCTGTCAAGACACTGGACGATCCTCGACCCAAATTAAGGCCCTTACTGGTGCTAACTGCAGCCCCATAACCATTAGACGGCATCTGAGACTGAAGGGCTTCAAAAACTAAAAACGTCTTCAAAGACCTTGTCTCCTTGAACGCCACAGAACTGCTAGTTTGGACTTTGCAAGAGAGCACCAAACATGGGACATTCAAAGGTGGAAGAAAGTTTTATTCTCTGAAAATTTTACCTTGGTTTCCAAATAGTCCTGATGGTTTCCAACGTTACTGGCATGACAAGCAGATCCCACCTGAGATGTTTTCTACGCGCCACAGTGGAGGGGGTGCCATAATGGTCTGGGGTGCTTTTTCCTTCAGTGGAACAATGGAGCTTCAGGAAGTACAGGGGCGTCAAACGGCCGCTGGCTATGTCCAGATGTTGCAGAGAGCATTCCTCATGACTAAGGGCCCTCGTCTGTGTGGTAACGACTGGGTTATTCAACAGGACAACGCTACAGTACACAATGTCCGCAGGACAAGAGACTTATTTTAGGAGAATAACATCACTCTTTTGGCCCATCCTGCGTGTTCCCCTGATCTAAATCCAATTGAGAACCTTTGCGGATGGATGGCAAGGGAAGTTTACAAAAATGGACAACAGTTCCAGACAATAGATGGCCTTTGTGCGGCCGTCTTCACCACTTGGAGAAATGTTCCCACTCACCTCATGGAAACGCTTGCATCAAGCATGCCGAAACGAATTTTGGAAGTGATAAACAATAACGGCGGAGCCACTCATTACTGAGTTCATGTTTGGAATTTGGATTTCTGTTTTGTGGGAGTTTAGGGGATTTTTGGAGGTGTGGTCCTAAACTTTTAATCTGCTGAAAAACAGCCTATTTCAGTTTATTTGTTGTTTTCATTAAATTGAATGCTCAAAAAATGTTTTGTCTCACTCCCATTTCTTCTTGTTGCATGTTGAAGCTCTACTTGGAACCAGCCATGCTAAATATGATTTTTTTGCAATTTTTCAAGTGGTCTTAAACTTTTGATCAGGACTGTATTACTGATTCTGACATCTTAGCACTATGTCTGTAGCATGTATGTATGGACAGCAGAGAAACAGTAATTCCTATTACAGATGGCCTTGCGGTTCGCCCGGCGTGTGTTCCCAATTCACCGAACATGCGAACATATGGCGATGTCGGCCAACGCCATACTCTTCTGCATTGTGCCGAACTTTGACCCATGACACATCCATCAGGTGGGACAGGACAGCCAATTGAGATGTTTCAGCACATGGACACACCCCCACTCTTTTAAAGAACCCGCTCTGGCAGAAATTTTACATTCAGCGTTTTGCCAATGTAGGGAGAGGTTGCTTTGTGGAGCAGGGACAGGCTGTTAGGGACACCAAACACTAGCTAAAAGGGCCACAAAAGTCATTTTAAGGACTGGTATAGGTGTGCTATCGATAGGTGTGATATATTTATAATATACTTTCTCACATAGAAAGTATATAGTGCATTTCTATTGTGGAGCAGTTCTATGCGGTTCTGCTACGATACTGCAGCTATATAAAGTGACTAGCGCTATTGGAACAAGTATTTGCAATAGGTGTGATATACTTTTTGCCCACAAAAAACTGATTGAGTGTTGTGATATACCTTCTTCCACAAAATACTGATTAAGGGGTTCGATATACCTGTTACCACCAAATATTGATTGAGGGCTGCGATATACCTGCTTCCACAAAAAAAAAAAATATTAAGGGGTTTGAAATACCTATTTCCACCAAATATTGATTGAGGGCTACGATATAACTGCTTCCATAAAATGATGATTAAGGGGTTCAAAATACCTGTTTCCACCAAATATTGATTTAGGGCTGCGATATATCTGCTTCCACAAAAAAAAATGATTAAGGGGTTTGAAATACCTGCTTCCACAAAATACTGATTGAGGGCTACAATATGTCTACTTCCACAAAATACTGATTAAGGGTCCACAAGGTCATGTTACCAGTGGGGTTCCATAGGGATCTGTACTGGGACCGATTTTGTTTAATATCTTCATAAGTGATATTGCAAAAGGCCTCGATGGTAAGGTTTGTCTTTTTGCTGATGACACAAAGATATGTAACAGGGTTAATGTTCCTGGAGGGAAACGCCAAATGGAAAAGGATTTAGGAAAACTAGAAGAATGGTCAGAACTCTGGAAACTGAAATTTAATGTGGATAAGTGCAAGATAATGCACCTGGGGCGTAAAAACCCAAGGGCAAAATATAGAATATTTGACACAGTCCTGACCTCAGTATCTGAGGAAAGGGATTTAGGAGTAATTATTTCAGAAGACTTAAAGGTGGGAAGACAATGTAATAGAGCAGCACGAAATGCCAGCAGAATGC
>NW_024400204.1:0-43727 GCF_905171765.1 Bufo bufo
CCCAGACACTGTTCAGAGAGGTGTACTGTTTTCCCTCCTTGTAAATCTCACATTTGATGATGGACCACAGGTTCTCAATGAGGTTCAAATCAAGTGAACAAGGAGGCCATGTCATTAGATTTTCTTCTTTTATACCCTTTCTTGCCAGCCACGCTGTGGAGTACTTGGACGCGTGTGATGGAGCATTGTCCTGCATGAAAATCATGTTTTTCTTGAAGGATGCAGACTTCTTCCTGTACCTCTGCTTGAAGAAGTGCAGCACGCCAGACCTGCAGGGTATTGCGATTGTGAGGTCACGGTTAACGGCAAGCGAGGGTTACTCACAGTTCTGTAGGGAAACCCTGGGCAGGCATGCAGCAGTGAAGGAGAGGTTGGCACAGGAATCCTCTGGGGCACACTCTGTATTTAGGGACCAGGCCTGGTGGTAGATGAGGTGCCCTGGATGTTGCAGGTGTTTTACGTGCCTGGGGCAAGGTCCCTTTAAGGTTTCGTGACGCCAGTGCCGGTAACGGTGGCACACCGATGGATGGTCTTAATAAGTGAGGTACACAGATGGTATGGTGAACCAAACTTTGCTTTACTGTAATCAGTTCAACTTTGTACAGTTGGATGTCAACTCAGTTCCACATATCAAGTACACTTAGCAAGCAGGGTTTCACAATTATGGCAGGTATACTGTTTCCTTGCAAGATACACAGAGGGTAAACAACAACACACGCAGAATCAGGCTGTACAGACTCCTCGGAGATAGTATACACTGTTCCTTAGAACTCCTGTCTGGCTTTGATCCCAAGGCCCGGATACCTCAATGCAGGCTTTTATCCTTGGTAACAATCTTCCTCAGGTACTCATTCTTGCTTTACATTTCTACCCTTTCTGCCCTTCAGCTTACTTGTACTAGCTGGACATGCTGACTCTGCTTGACTTGGTGGGAACTGCAGGATTTCTCCCAGGAGGCAAACTCTTCCCTTGGGGTAGGTCTTCTGAGCTAACCATGGCTCTCTTGATCAGCAGGTAGACTAGGATCTCTCTACTAGTCTCC
Source organism: Bufo bufo (assembly GCF_905171765.1). Classification (NCBI taxonomy): domain Eukaryota; kingdom Metazoa; phylum Chordata; class Amphibia; order Anura; family Bufonidae; genus Bufo; species Bufo bufo. The sequence goes on from NW_024400204.1 coordinate 1,043, forward strand.
TGGTAGCAACTAGAAGCCTGGGCTGTCTAGTTGCATGTCAGGAGAAGGCTCTGACTTGGGCCTCCCAACTTGTCTCTGCAGACTCCTGACCTTCAACCCCTTCCCCCTGTCTGGGCCTGGATACTTATACTAGGGGTTCTCTAACTCCCCCTAGCGTTTGGGATGACTAACTGCACCCAACTAGGCCTGATATTGCATATTACAGGGTAACATTACATACAAAAATACATTATAAAATACATAAGATGCACAATTAAAGATAACATTCCTGTCCCTTGTGAGGAGGAGTAACGCACACACCAATTGACCCTTGTGTAGTGCCCACGCTTATCTAGTGGGACACTACATACCACCACGCTTTAACGTTGCCCGACCTCGGCGCAACATGGAGGGGCCCTGCCCAGCTGGATACTGCACCTGAAAAAGAGACAACAATGCAAAGCAGGAAAAAGACATCTACATTTGCAGAAGCACATTACATGCATAAATCAGGCAGTTCCACTGGCTTAGGAACAAGTAACGGTGAAAAGGGGCGTCGTTCTCTTCTCTCAGGATCATGTGAGGGAACAGGGGCGCTGACCTGGCACAGCGTATCATTATTACCAGGATAGTCCATACGTGCAAATTGTTCTTGATAGAACAGCAGAAAAAAAAAAATGTAAACAATTTAAAAGTTCTTGGAGGCTCAAGGAACAAATATGAGTCTGTACCCAGGTTCCTTTCTTATTTAGAGTGAGTGTCTGTCACCAGTAAGGCAAGGTAGCAAATCACAGAGGCTCAGGTACTTTTGAGTCTATCACTGGGCACGTATCCTTAGAATTCAGTTGCACAATAGAATGACAGCACATAAAAGATAGCCCACACTTTTCAAATGGCATAATATAAAAACAAGTGCTGTAATTCCCTTAATCAACCTGAAAAGGGGGTTAAAGGGTTAAAGGTGCAACGTAGGAACAGGCACAACTTGGTGTGAGATCGTAGAAGCAGGCAGGAGGTCCTGGAAACAAGATGGTTTTGCTGACATTTTTATTTCAGTGTGTGACCACTACCACTGAGCCGTGGGTAACTGGCAGCAGCAACAAAGGACCATAACAAAGGACTCCTGTCCTGAAAGGGTTAAATCTTCTAGAAATAAATCCCTTGGCAAAACAAATAAATCAAGGGCCTAGCAGGCCAATTCACAGGGGCATATCATAATCACCTGGTACTTCAGTGGTGCTCCCTGGCTCTGCTGGCAAATGAGGCCTGTAATAATCCTCCACAGGCGGATGTGCCCACAACACGGTATTAGGGGGCAGCTGCAGCATGAAGGGTCCCCTAATAGGTATTGGCCCCATAGGCCTAGGGGTGATGACAGCTGCTGACCGCACGGGTGCAGGGATGACAATCGCAGGTTGTGCTTGCCTAGATACCGCCGCCCCAAGCGGTCCGGTGGGCGCTGGAACAACTGGCTCTGCGCAGCAAGTCACAGGGTGAGAGGGCCTTCTTGGGGGCCTCAACGTAGCTGTGGTAGCAGAAGGTGGCCGACGGGTGGGGACAGGCACCCTTACCTCTTCCTTCTTAGGCGGCGTCTGGATCCTGGCGGTGGCAATCTTACGCAACTCCCGCAACTTTTCCTCCAGTCGGACGATCTGGTCGTCGAGGCTCTCGTTCTCCGAATCGCTGTCTTCCACTGTCGCCGCCGGCACAGGTACAGTAGATGGTGCATCGGACGCGGCCGCTGCAGGCTCCGGTGGCGCATCAGGTCTCCTACCCTTCCGGATATTCTCCAGGGTAACGCGGAGTCCTTTCAACTTTTCCATTTCTTGGATTGTTTTCTCCCGGCGAGGCAGCTCGGGGGATGGATAGGGACTCACCCATTTCTCTAACACGGTTGGCTGCCAAAATACGTTAGGACCAATGAAAGAGCCCCACTCTTGGAATGCATGATGGGCCAGTTCTGGAGAGCGCGCTGGTGTGCGCTCGCAGCCAGAGTAGTCCTCATCTGCCTCCCAGTCCTCCGGTTCCTTCTTGGGACGGGTCACGGCAGTAGCATATGGGCCTCGCAGGCTCTCGGCAGGGGTGAATTCCACTTCCTCTCCCTCGCGGAGGTTATGCAGATACTCGGAGAGGTAACTCCGCTTGACGGATCTCCGGTTCACATATAAGTCTCTGCCGGTAATATAGTCTTGTATGAACCCGTAGCCACGGTTCTTATCGAAGGACACAACCAACCCCTTTCTCCTTTCCAGGCGGGGTTGGGCGTTAGTGTGACGCTCGTGAACGGTCTTTGCCAGTTCTTCGTAGTATATCTTAGTCTTGGTATTTTTCTTTATGGCGGCCTCCCGGATCTCTGCCATTAGTGTTGACCACTTGAACGAGGGCTGAAAGAAATCCCTCCAGGAGCCATAGTAGTTCTCCGGTTCTGTCCCCAGTGGCGGGCAGGCGGGTTTCTCCGGTCCCGGAGAGTAGGCCGGTGGAGAGTCCTCTGGCTCTACACCAATATCATCCATTTTTAATAGATCAGGCGCGGACATCCCAGCAGAGCAGTCTTCACTCTCCAACATGCTCGATCCTTCTCTGGAAAGCGACAGGGTGGCGCCAATAAGTTCAGACAGATCCTCCCATTGCACTGGGAGGCCGCCCCCCAGGTACTCCAGTATGGGGAGGCGGAGTCCATCTCTGCAGACATGCAAATGTCCAGACAGGGCGGTGGCGCCGACATTGAGCTTTTTCCCGCTCTTCTCAGCAAAAAGGCGCCAACTTTTACCGCCAATTCAGGATGAAGATGACGCAGCAGCAAACTCAAGCAAGCTCAGCGGCCATCTTTAGTAGAAACGCTGTCTATTCTTTGACAGCAAGCGGTGGCTTAAACAAGCAGCAAACAGTCCAGAAAACACTATTTTCACACCGCTACTTAGGACAGTCCTTTGGGCCCAGCAATTTTCAATAAAACAATTAGGGCTTGTCACTTTAAGGCAGTCTTTAGCACACAGTTTTTATATCCGCAATGGCACAGGAATGTCCGTTATCCTGTTCGGGGACGCCAATTTATGCAGCACGCCAGACCTGCAGGGTATTGCGATTGTGAGGTCACGGTTAACGGCAAGCGAGGGTTACTCACAGTTCTGTAGGGAAACCCTGGGCAGGCATGCAGCAGTGAAGGAGAGGCTGGCACAGGAACGACTAACTGCACCCAACTAGGCCTGATATTGCATAGTACAGGGTAACATTACATACAAAAATACATTATAAAATACATAAGATGCACAATTAAAGATAACATTCCTGTCCCTTGTGAGGAGTAACGCACACACCAATTGACCCTTGTGTAGTGCCCACGCTTATCTAGTGGGACACTACAGAAGGTGTCTTCCAGAAACTGGCAGTAGGACTGGGAGTTGAGCTTGACTCCATCCTCAACCCGAAAAGGCCCCACAAGCTCATCTTTGATGATACCAGCCCAAACCAGTACTCCACCTCCACCTTGCTGGCGTCTGAGTCGGACTGGAGCTCTCTGCCCTTTACCAATCCAGCCACGGGCCCATCCATCTGGCCCATCAAGACTCACTCTCATTTCATCAGTCCATAAAACCTTAGAAAAATCAGTCTTGAGATATTTCTTGGCCCAGTCTTGACGTTTCAGCTTGTGTGTCTTGTTCAGTGGTGGTCGTCTTTCAGCCTTTCTTACCTTGGCCATGTCTCTGAGTATTGCACACCTTGTGCTTTTGGGCACTCCAGTGATGTTGCAGCTCTGAAATATGGCCAAACTGGTGGCAAGTGGCATCTTGGCAGCTGCACGCTTGACTTTTCTCAGTTCATGGGCAGTTATTTTGCGCCTTGGTTTTTCCACACGCTTCTTGCGACCCTGTTGACTATTTTGAATTAAACGCTTGATTGTTCGATGATCACGCTTCAGAAGCTTTGCAATTTTAAGAGTGCTGCATCCCTCTGCAAGATATCTCACTATTTTTGACTTTTCTGAGCCTGTCAAGTCCTTCTTTTGACCCATTTTGCCAAAGGAAAGGAAGTTGCCTAATAATTATGCACACCTAATATAGGGTGTTGATGTCATTAGACCACACCCCTTCTCATTACAGAGATGCACATCACCTAATATGCTTAATTGGTAGTAGGCTTTCGAGCCTATACAGCTTGGAGTAAGACAACATGCATAAAGAGGATGATGTGGTCAAAATACTAATTTGCCTAATAATTCTGCACGCAGTGTATAACACCCTGTGGATGAATCTGGCTTAGACTTAGATGCCAGGTCAGAAATCAGCGCTCTGTGCCTCACTGAAGCCTCACCCACACTGACTTCATAAATATGGCGCTCAGTCTGAACACGTTATTTTTCATGTATATACACCAGAAAAATTATTTATAATTCTCCTCTATATAATTTTTAATCCCAATGCCCTTCACATTGTAGCTGATAAGACTGGCTGCCTGCAGCCACCACTAGAGGGAGCTCAGTGTACAGGAATTTACAGTGCTACCATTGAACTCAATCTCTCTACACACTGAGCTTCCCCAATTAGCGGCTGCTGGGAAGCAGGAGAAGTTCATTGCCAGGTCCTCTTTCATCATGGGCCACATAGTAGTGCCATAGTCTGCCTCAATAGTGACTAGACCACTGCCACAGCCTTACCCACTGTCTTCTATACATGAGGAGTAGAGATGGCCTTGCGGTTTGCCCGGTGGTCGTTTCGCGGCGAACTTTGTGCATTCGCGATTCGTTGAACATGCGAACATATGGCGATATTCACACGAGCCATATTTTTTTGCATTGCGCCAAACTTTGACCCATGAGTCGTCCATCAGGTGGTACAGGACAGCCAATTGAGACGTTTCAGCACATGGACACACCCCGAACCCTATAACAGAACCCGATCTGGCAGCCATTTTACATTATGTGTTTTGCCAGTGTAGGGAGAGGTTGCATTTTGGAGCAGGGACAGGCTGTTAGGAACTTAGGGACACCAAACCCTAGCTAATAGGGCCACAAAATTCCTTTTAAGGACTGGTAACATTGAGCTATCGATAGGTGTGACTTACTGAGGGGTGTGATATACTTATAATTTACTTTCTAACATAGAAAGTATATTATACTGCATTTGTATGCTTCCAGAAAATACTGATTGAGGGCTGCGATCTATCAGCTTCCACAAAATAGTGATTGACGTTTTTCATATACCTGCGTCCATAAAATGACTGCTTGAGGGTGAAATACCTGCTTCAACTAACAACTGATTGAGGCCTGCGATATACCTTCTTCCACAAATACTGCTCTTCTTTGCGGACTTAGGCACAGGGTCATTTAGAATGACAGGCAGAGGGAGAGGCAGGCCGTTCCGCAGGGGTGGTTGGGGTCGGGCAGGTGCCCCAGGCCGGAGCCTAAGTGGGAAGTTGGAGAAGGCGTGTGCGATAACTTCATAGGACGCACCAGAGTTGGTTGAGTGGCTCACTGAGCCATCCGCTTCTGCACCCTCTTCATCCTCTGTATCTGCACCCTCCTCACTCTCTGCTGTGTGCACCCCCAAAGACACCACCACCACCACCACCATAGTCCCTCCACTCGAGTCAGAGGAATTATTTTCCCATCCATTCCCAGACCTTACTGATGTGCAGCTATTCTTGGCATTGAATGAGGAAGAGGAGGCAGCAACGGCCGCCACCCAGCGATCTGACGACAGTACCCAGATCAGCCCAAGGAGGGTGGTCCCCGCAGTTGCTGCCTACTCCGAGATCTCTAATGTCAGTGGTGGTGAAGGTGACGATGGACGTAACGTGGGTGCCCACAAGAGAGGAAGAGGAGGGGAGTTCAGAGGGAGAGACGGAGAAGCAGAGAGGGAGGAGAAGGAAGAGAAGCAGGCAGAACTCGCAGTGCACAGGAGGAAAAAGCAGACTGCAAATGTATCTGGAGCGAGCCATTCACCATGCACGGTCACATCTGGCTCTCCCAGGACGCCGGCACATGGCTCCGCAGTGTGGGCTTTTTTTAACATGTCAGCTGTTGACTATAGTGTTGCTATGCTGTCAACGCATAAGTCGAGTTAAGCCTAACACTCACCTAGAGACGACAACCTTAAGAAGGCACCTGGCCTCCCATCACCGAGCCTAGTGGGAGTAATGCCGTCAGAACCCACAAAGCCACACTCCCGGCGCTCCACGTCCTGCCTCTTCTCCTCTCTCCTCCCATTTTTCCTCCACTCCACCTTCCACTGTGCCGTCGTGCCTCTTGCCCAACGGCTGATAGCTAGCTTGTCGGAACTGCTAACCCGCCAACGACTGCCATATAAATTGGTGGACTCGGAGGCCTTTAGAAAATGTGTGGCCATTGGCACACCGCAATGGAAGGTTCCCAGAAGGAAATATTTCTCCCAGAAGGGCATCCCTGAACTATATGGCCAAGTTTAGCAGCAATTTAATATATCTCTGGTACACAGTGTCGGTGCCAACATACTTCTGACCACAGACACGTGGTCTAGCAAACACGGGCAGAGAAGGTACATAACTTTTACTGCCCACTGGCTCAGGGCCGGATCTAGGTGAAATGGGGCCCTGGGGCAAAAAACAATAAGGGCCCCACACATTTTCTGACTTTAATGTCCCCCCCCCCATCACTACAGAAATACATGCCCCATACCTCTTACATCCAGTGACGTCTCCTTTGATGTAGATGTTCTCTGTCCTCGTCTTCTCCTTTCAGACTTTCAGACCAGAACACCATTTTGTTGCCATTTTCTGTCTCTGCAGTTTGACAACAAACAAAAAAATCTTAGTTTACTACTTTTCCATCATCCTCTCATCTTCTGGACAAATCATCCTACTACCCCCAATACTGTGCCGCTGTGCTCCCCAATACTATACTGCAGAAACAGATGATACCCCTGATAATACTAGTACCACACAGAGCCCCCCATATACAATACCCCTTCTTTGTTGCCTCAGTAGAAGCCCCCATAGTGCCCCATAATAATGTGCCAGTAACAAGTGCCTCTCCATGCCCCCCATGTGCCAGTAACAAGTGCCTCTCCGTGCCCGCATGTGCCAGTATCAAGTGCCAACCCCCCCATGTGCCAGTATCAATTGCCAACCCCCCCATGTGCCAGTATCAAGTGCCAACCCCCCATGTGCCAGTATCAAGTGCCAACCCCCCCTAATGGCACATTTCTCCCCCTCCATGGGCCAGTGGCAGCAGCACATCTCCCCTCCTTCCCCCCATGGCATATTTCTCCAGCACATCACATGCACACCTCTCCTTATAACCACCCCCCGACCCCCCCCTCTCCCCAATAGCAAATTTCTCCAGCACATCATTCTAACCCCTAATCCCCCCCCTGCCCAAATGCACATTTCTACAGGCTAGCACATCTCTGCTCCCACTGCCACTGTCTCTGGGACGGGTGAGATCCAGTTGTTATTTGTACCTGTTGCTATTGGCTGGTGGCTGGCGCTCGCTCGCTCCTTCTTCTTCTCTGGGGGCGGAGCTGGCAGTGGCAACGTCACAGAAGACGGCAGCGGCGGCACGCTCCAGCAGCCACTGCTCTCTTGAAGAGGCAGGCAGCAGAGAGGGGCTCAGAGCACCGCGAGCCCCCTGCAGTGTGTATCGCCGGCGCCGCCTCAGTCTTTCCATTAGTCCGGACTCCAGAACCATCCGCTTAGCCCGCAGGGCCGCCACAACAACAGAATTATAGACAAATCTAGTTACGGGCCGACGCAGGGTGCCCCTAAGGACTCAGGGGCCTGGGGGCAATTGCAACCCTTGCCTCTATGGAAGCGCCGACCCTGCACTGGGTGAACCTTCTGACGGCCGTTAAGCATTCAACCCGTGGCACCTGTGTGGATTTGGTGTTACCGCCACGGATTGCATGCAGGCCTGCCTCTTCTTCTTCTCCTCCTCCTACTCCATCCTCCATCTTCTCCTCGGCTGCCTTTTTCACTGCTACCGCCTCTTCCGCTGCACCCCCCAAGCTCCCCAGAACCTATTCGACGTGCCAGGTGAGACGTTGCCATGCTGTGCTGTTGCTGTTGTGCCTGGAAGCCAAGAGCCACACCGGTCCTGCACTGCTTTCAGCTCCGCGGTCACAGGCCCATCAGTGGCTAACCGCGCTCAATTTGACAGTTGGTAAAGTGGTGTGCAACAACGGTGCCAATCTGCTGAGCACACTGAAACAGGGCAAAATGACACACGTGCCGTGCAGCGATTCATTGCCAAATACCCGGGGGCCAGGACGTCTTGTGGCAGGCCAGGGAAATTTCTGGCCATTTTAGATCTTACACGGCCATGGCTCGCCTTGCTGACGTTCAGCGGCGACACCACTTGCCCGTCAGACGTCTGATTTGTGACTGCCTGACGTGCTGGAACTCCACATTGTATATGCTTGATAGGCTGCTCCAGCAGAAACGTGCAGTTACCGACTACCTGTACGAACTCTGCGGCAGGACAGGTTCTGGGGAGCTTGGTTTCTTTTTACCGCGCCATTGGCTGCTCATGCGTGACGCATGCAGACTTCTGCGGCCATTTAATGAGATCACCAAACTGGTCAGTCGCAGCCAGGGCGCCATCAGTGACATCATACCTTACGCCTTCTTTGTGGAGCGTACATTACATTGTGTCATTGATCAAGCCATCGAGGAGCAGGAGCTGGAAGATGAGGAAGTCGCAATGCTGAATGAATTCCCAGGGGGGGCTACTCCATCTGAGACAAGTCAGCAGGAGTCTGAAGAGGAGTCAGAGGAGGATGGTGGCTGGGGAAAGGAGGAGGAGCAAGAAGAGCAGGCTTTAAACTTTTCAGGGATCCCTGGTATTAACTGTGGCTGGGGGGAGGTGACTGAGGACAACATTCTCCTGGGCGATGAGCGGGAGCCAGGGCGCTCTACTGCTTCCAGTTTAGTGCAAATGGGGGCCTTAATGCTCCAGTGTTTGAAGAGGGACCCCCGTATAAAAAGCATAAAGGTCAAGGACCTATACTTGGTGGCAATGTACTTAGACCCCCGGTACAAACACAAAATGGCGGACATGTTACCAGCATCACAGAGGGCTGTCAGAATGCGGCATTTCCAGGCCTTGCTGCGAGAGATGCTGCATTCTGCTGTTGCGGGCACTGGCAGAGGAATTTCCACCCACAGCAAAACAGATACGGGTACCAATCCTACTGCTCCTGCAAAAAGATGGCGGTTTGAAGATGTGTTGGTCACTTTGGATATGAGATCATTCTTGCAGCCAACCTATCGTCAGCCGCCCTCCTGATCCTGTGAACGCTTAGACCGACAGGTGTCCGACTACATCAGGTTAACGGCCGATGTGGACGCTCTGAGAAGCGAGGAACTGACTACTGGGTGTGCAGGCTTCACCTGTGGCCAGAGCTGGCACAATTTGCCAAAGAACTCTTGGCTTGTCCCTCGTCTAGTGTCCTGTCCGAAAGGATGTTCAGCGCAGCAGGGGGGATCCTGACAGATAAGCGCACTCGCCTAGCTTATGACAGTGTGGACTACCTCACATTTGTAAAAATGAATGAGCCATGGATCTCGGAGGAATTCGCCACCTGTGATGACCACGTGTAATTGAATTTCCTCATGACAGCCCACACATATCTGCCACCACACAGAACAAAGAATGGTCCTTGCCTTATGTATATACAGTGACATAAAAGGCCTTTTCTGTCAGGTGAATGCCTAATTTTTGGGCATGTACTGGCCGACAGTTAAATTTTTATCATTTGACCGCCTAATGTACCTCCAGCTACAGAATACAAAGTTCTTTGCTGTCAGGTGAATGCCTATTGCCTAATTTTTGAGGCCTGTACAGTCCGACAGTTAAATTTTTTATCTCTAGCCACATAATCACACCCCTGTCTCACTCCTCTGCCTCTCATTATGGTGGCGTATGAACAGCATTCACCATAAGGACCTTCTAATATTACAGGGTCATGTGACTGTGCCCCCCACCCCGTACTGTGCCCCTCACCCCGTACTGTGCCCCCTTATACCCTACATTGTGCCCTCTTACCACATCCTGTGCAGTTCTCCTAGTCATTCCCTGGACTGTGCCCTCTTATACTCTTTTATCCGGTAACTGTATGGCGGTGCTATCCGGTAACTGTACAGAGGTGTTATTCGGTCAGTGTATGGCGTTGGTATTCAATAACTGGATAGCCATAACTGTATCCCTTTCCCTGCCCACGCCACCTTTTTTAGACCTGGCATGAGCGGGAAAAATATGCAGATTGCGTGCTAAGGACTTTTGCGCCACAATCTGTGTCAGAAATACGTCTAACATAGACGTATTTCTAAATAATAAATGACCACCTAATTATATCATTATTCGGGGGTAGGGCTAATATCTTTATATTATATAGGTTTTAGTGTATTATACTGTGCCCTGTATTTCCCAGTAGAAAAATGTTTTTTGGGAAACAGTCCTCATCCCTGACCACCAAGAACAGGTAGCACTCTGCCATTACATGGTGGCCTCTCCTCTCCGCCACGCTGCTCGCTGTGTACTGGTGCTTATTCTGACACTAGGGCTGGGTTCACATACTATTTTTGCCATAAATTTAATGCATGCCAAAAATGTATGCATTAACAGATGCCTCAGACTGATGCCATACAGCGTCCGTTCACCATACAGTTCCATGGTAGAAAAAAATTTACGTTAACGTATGTATTTTTTTTACTTGGCTCTGAAGGATACAAAAACATGGAGTGCTGCACATATACAGTACAGACCAAAAGTTTGGACACACCTTCTCATTCAAAGAGTTTTCTTTATATTCATGACTATGAAGGCATCAAAACTATGAATTAACACATCTGAAATTATATACATAACAAACAAGTGTGAAACAACTGAAAATATGTCATATTCTAGGTTCTTCAAAGTAGCCACCTTTTGCTTGGATTACTGCTTTGCACACTCTTGGCATTCTCTTGATGAGCTTCAAGAGGTAGTCCCCTGAAATGGTCTTCCAACAGTCTTGAAGGAGTTCCCAGAGATGCTTAGCACTTGTTGGCCCTTTTGCCTTCACTCTGCGGTCCAGCTGACCCCAAACCATCTCGATTGGGTTCAGGTCCGGTGACTGTGGAGGCCAGGTCATCTGGCGCAGCACCCCATCACTCTCCTTCATGGTCAAATAGCCCTTACTTTCAAAGTTTTCCCAATTTTTCGGCTGACTGACTGACCTTCATTTCTTAAAGTAATGATGGCCACTCGTTTTTCTTTACTTAGCTGCTTTTTTCTTGCCATAATACAAATTCTAACAGTCTATTCAGTAGGACTATCAGCTGTGTATCCACCTGACTTCTCCTCAACGCAACTGATGGTCCCAACCCCATTTATAAGGCAAGAAATCCCACTTATTAAACCATTTCAGTGGACTACCTCTTGAAGCTCATCAAGAGAATGCCAAGAGTGAGCAAAGCAGTAATCCAAGCAAAAGGTGGCTACTTTGAAGAACCTAGAATATGACATATTTTCAGTTGTTTCACACTTGTTTGTTATGTATATAATTCCACATGTGTTAATTCATAGTTTTGATGCCTTCAGTGTGAATCTACAATTTTCATAGTCATGAAAATAAAGAAAACTCTTTGAATGAGAAGGTGTGTCCAAACTTTTGGTCTGTACTATATATAAATAAAATTTTTCTAGGCTCTAGCAGGGCACATTTTTGAGAGTTTCCCTTTAAGACACATAAAAATGGCCCCTTATTAAAATACATATTTTTTGTGGGAATTTTTGACAATGATCCCTGTCATTGTCCATGTTGTGGGACTATTTGTGTACTTCTATTAAGTGATTGGTGGATTAAATATTGTAGCTGGCCAGCTACGTCCTGTCCTAGGTTACTAATATATCTTGTGTGTTTATACAGCTAGACCTGCCAATAACCTTAATACAGTTTTTATGTTTGTGTGTTAAAGACAAAAGCAGAGTTATTTACAGTGACTTCATGTTTGGATGTCATATAACTGTTATATTTTGTGTTCACAGAAGCATAAAGGATAGTATGCCTTTAATATTCATTATATAATGTAAGGGAAGCTCAAAGACAAAGCAGAAACAACAGAAAGCATAGAGTTAAACTGTTATTGCAGACAGCCTGCGTGAAAAATACCCCTAGCAGGAGCTGCTAGAATCATTACACCAGAGGAGAGGAGCTGAACAGACATTCACTCCACTAAGAGCTGTGTTTTATGGAAGCAGAGAGGCCAAAATAGGTATTTAGAACAGTTATATAATGTTTCTAATTTTAATATAGTGATTAGAACTGAACCAGTTATATGTGTGTTTACTTACAGTTCCACCAAACCAATCAATTGCAAATTTAAATTCCATATTGCAATCCAAATTGCATACAACCATACCAGATCATACTCAACCATAGAAACATAGAAACATAGAATGTGTCGGCAGATAAGAACCATTTGGCCCATCTAGTCTGCCCAATATATCTGAATTCTATTAATAGTCCCTGGCCCTATCTTATATGAAGGATAGCCTTATGCCTATCCATGCATGCTTTGGGGGCGTTGCGGGAGGCGGGCGGTGCGGCAGGCGGGATCGCGATCCCCCCGCCCGCCTCCCCATGAACGATCGTTGGTGTCTAGTGGTTGTACCAGGGTGCCAGCACATTGCTGGCACCCTGGTATAAACGGCTGACATCTGTGAAGATGTCAGCCGTTTAACCCTTTCCATACCGCGGTCCGTACGGACCGCTGTATGGAAAAAAGTTATCTGTATCGGTCAGGAGCTCCCTCCCTCTCCATCGGGGGGCTGCTGTGCCTTTGCAGCCCCCCGATGGAGAGGGAGAGAGCACCCAGAGAGCCCCCCTCAGCCCCGTCCTTACCCTTCCCCGTCTGCGAAGTTCTGAGCAGAGGGGAGGTTCCCATGGCAACAGGACGCCTGCTCAGGCGTCCTGCTGCCCATGGTGCTGAACAGATCTATGCTGAAACATAGATCTGTTCAGTGTAAGTAAAATACAGTACAGAACAATATATATTGTTCTGTACTGTATTATACAGACATCAGACCCACTGGATCTTCAAGAACCAAGCGGGTCTGGGTCAAAAAAATGTAAAAAAAAAAGTGAAAAAAGTTAAGATAAAAAAAAAACATTTATCACTGAATAAAAATTAAAAAAATAAAATAAACTACACATATTAGGTATCGCCGCGTCCGTAACGACCTGATCTATAAAATGGTCATGTTACTTTCCCCGCACGGTGAACGCCATAAAAATAAAAAAATAAAAACTATGAGAAAATTGAAATTTTGCCCACCTTACTTCCCAAAAAAGGTAATAAAAGTGATCAAAAAAGTCGCATGTACGCCAAAATAGTACCAATCAAACCGTCATCTCATCCCGCAAAAAATGAGACCCTACTCAAGATAATAGCCCAAAAGCTGAAAAAACTATGGCTCTTAGACTATGGAAACACTAAAACATGATTTTTTTTTGTTTCAAAAATGAAATCATTGTGTAAAACTTACATAAATAAAAAAAAAGTATACATATTAGGTATCGCCGCGTCCGTATCGACCGGCTCTATAAAAATATCACATGACCTAACCCCTCAGATGACCACCGTAAAAAAATAAAAATAAAAACAGTGTAAAAAAAGCCATTTTTTGCCATCTTACGTCACAAAAAGTGTAATAGCAAGCGATCAAAAAGTCATATGCACCCCAAAATAGTGCCAATCAAACAGTCATCTCATCCCGCAAAAAATGAGACCCTACTCAAGATAATCGCCCAAAAACTGAAAAAACTATGGCTCTTAGACTATGGAGACAAAAAACATTTTTTTGGTTTTAAAAATGAAATCATTGTATAAAACTTACATAAATAAAAAAAAATGTATACATATTAGGTATCGCCGCGTCCGTGACAACCTGCTCTATAAAATTACCCCATGATCTAACCTGTCAGATGAATGTTGTAAATAACAAAAAAAAAAACGTGCCAAAAAAGCTATTTCTTGTTACCTTGCTGCACAAAAAGTGTAATATAGAGCAACCAAAAATCATATGTACCCTAAACTAGTACCAACAAAACTGCCACCCTATCCCGTAGTTTCTAAAATGGAGTCACTTTTTTGGAGTTTCCACTCTAGGGGTGCATCAGGGGGGCTTCAAATGGGACATGGTGTCAAAAAAAACCAGTCCAGCAAAATCTGCCTTCCAAAAACCGTATGGCATTCCTTTCCTTCTGCGCCCTGCCGTGTGCCCGTACAGCAGTTTACGACCACATATGGGGTGTTTCTGTAAACTACAGAATCAGGGCCATAAATAATGAGTTTTGTTTGGCTGTTAACCCTTGCTTTGTAACTGGAAAAAAAATATTAAAATGGAAAATCTGCCAAAAATTTGAAATTTTGAAATTGTGTCTCTATTTTCCATTAAATCTTGTGCAACACCTAAAGGGTTAACAACGTTTGTAAAATCAGTTTTGAATACCTTGAGGGGTGTAGTTTCTTAGATGGGGTCACTTTTATGGAGTTTATAATCTAGGGGTGCATCAGGGGGGCTTCAAATGGGACATGGTGTCAAAAAAACAGTCCAGCAAAATCAGCCTTCCAAAAACCAAACGGCGCACCTTTCACTCTACGCCCTACTGTGTGCCCGTACAGTAGTTTACGGCCACATATGGGGTGTTTCTGTAAACAGCAGAGTCAGGGCAATAAAGATACAGTCTTGTTTGGCTGTTAACCCTTGCTTTGTTAGTGGAAAAAATGGGTTAAAATTGAAAATTAGGCAAAAAAATGAAATTCTCAAATTTCATCCCCATTTGCCAATAACTCTTGTGCAACACCTAAAGGGTTAACGACGTATGTGAAATCAGTTTTGAATACCTTGAGGGGTGTAGTTTCTTAGATGGGGTCACTTTTAGGGAGTTTCTCCTCTAGGGGTGCATCAGGGGGCTTCAAATGGGACATGGTGTAAATAAACCAGTCCATAAAAATCTGCCTTCCAAAAACCATACGGCGCACCTTTCCCTCTACGCCCCGCTGTGTGGCCGTACAGTAGTTTACGGCCACATATTGGGTGTTTCTGTAAACGGCAGAGTCAGGGCAATAAAGATATAGTCTTGTTTGGCTGTTAACCCTTGCTTTGTTAGTGGAAAAAATGGGTTAAAATGAAAAATTAGACAAAAAAATTAAATTCACAAATTTCCTCCCCATTTGCCAATAACTCTTGTGCAACACCTAAAGGGTTAATAATGTATGCAAAATCAGTTTTGAATACCTTGAGGGGTGTAGTTTCTTAGATGGGGTCATTTTTGGGTGGTTTCTATTATGTAAGCCTCGCAAATCGACTTCAGACCTGAACTGGTCCCTAAAAATTTAGTTTTTGTAAATTTCTGAAAAATTTCAAGATTTGCTTCTAAACTTCTAAGCCTTATAACATCCCCAAAAAATAAAATATCATTCCCAAAACAATTCACACATGAAGTAGACATATGGGGAATGTAAAGTCATCACAATTTTTTTGGGTATTACTATGTATTACAGAAGTAGAGAAACTGAAACTTAAACCCCTTCACTGTATTTGCAGCTACCACTTCTGCAGGAAGGCTATTCCATGCATCCACTACTCTCTCAGTAAAGTAATACTTCCTTATATTACTTTTAAACCTTTGCCCCTCTAATTTAAAACTGTGTCCTCTTGTGGTAGTTTTTCTTCTTTTAAATATGCTCTCCTCCTTTACCGAGTTGATTCCCTTTATGTATTTAAAAGTTTCTATCATATCCCCTCTGTCTCTTCTTTCTTCCAAGCTATACATGTTAAGGTCCTTTAACCTTTCCTGGTAAGTTTTATCCTGCAATCCATGTACTAGTTTAGTAGCTCTTCTCTGAACTCTCTCTAGAGTATCTATATCCTTCTGGAGATATGGCCTCCAGTACTGCGCACAATACTCCAAGTGAGGTCTCACCAGTGTTCTGTACAGCGGCATAAGCACTTCACTCTTTCTACTGCTTATACCTCTCCCTATACATCCAAGCATTCTGCTGGCATTTCGTGCTGCTCTATTACATTGTCTTCCCACCTTTAAGTCTTCTGAAATAATTACTCCTAAATCCCTTTCCTCAGATACTGAGGTCAGGACTGTGTCAAATATTCTATATTCTGCCCTTGGGTTTTTACGCCAATCTGCAAATAGTTATTGCTAACTGTATACTGCAAATTGCGACCAAATTCAGCAAGTAGAACTATTAGTTAGTGTTTCACTATAATAATTGTAGTCACTAAAATGTAACTTTTATAAAAATTATCTAAAAAAGACGTGTGGAGATTCTCAAACACATATACTACAGACTAAACATATAAACTGTCCTGGGTGACACCCACTTCAGGTTCAAGCGTGATACTGGCCTGACCCAGGACTGTGTATGCAGCCAGGGGGCAGACCAGTGACCAAATATAGGGGGGACGTACTTATTGTAGTGTATACTCTTCCATCAACCCCACATAATACTCAATCATCCAGCCAAAACGTTGGTTTGCACTCCCTCTTATGGGTATAAAAATCGGCTACCTAACTGTGTCTTATACACTCACCTAAAGAATTATTAGGAACACCTGTTCTATTTCTCATTAATGCAATTATCTAGTCAACCAATCACATGGCAATTGCTTCAATGCATTTAGGGGTGTGGTCCTGGTTGTTGGTGCCAGACGGGCCGGTCTGAGTATTTCACAATCTGCTCAGTTACTGGGATTTTCACGCACAACCATTTCTAGGGTTTACAAAGAATGGTGTGAAAAGGGAAAAACATCCATTATGCGGCAGTCCTGTGGGCAAAAATGCCTTGTGGATGCTAGAGGTCAGAGGAGAATGGGCCGACTGATTCAAGCTGATAGAAGAGCAACGTTGACTGAAATAACCACTCGTTACAACCAAGGTATGCAGAAAAGCATTTGTGAAGCCACAACACGCACAACCTTGAGGCAGATGGGCTACAACAGCAGAAGACCCCACCGGGTACCACTCATCTCCACTACAAATAGGAAAAAGAGGCTACAATTTGCATGAGCTCACCAAAATTGGACTGTTGAAGACTGGAAAAATGTTGCCTGGTCTGATGAGTCTCGATTTCTGTTGAGACATTCAAATGGTAGAGTCCGAATTTGGCGTAAACAGAATGAGAACATGTATCCATCCTCTGATGGCTACTTCCAGCAGGATAATGCACCATGTCACAAAGCTCGAAATCATTTCAAATTGGTTTCTTGAACATGACGATGAGTTCACTGTACTAAAATGGCCCCCACAGTCACCAGATCTCAACCCAATAGAGCATCTTTGGGATGTGGTGGAACGGGAGCTTCGTGCCCTGGATGTGCATCCCTCAAATCTCCATCAACTGCAAGATGCTATCCTATCAATATGGGCCAACATTTCTAAAGAATGCTATCAGCACCTTGTTGAATCAATGCCACGTAGAATTAAGGCAGGTCTGAAGGCAAAAGGGGGTCCAACACCGTATTAGTATGGTGTTCCTAATAATTCTTTAGGTGAGTGTATACTATACAGTATACTCGGAGGCATAGGAGGTAGGAAATTATAATGAAGTGACTAATAGGCGGTTGTACTTCATACCCGGTATGGCAATGCTCAATAAATATACTAGCAAGGGACCCTATAAGGAAAAACAAAACCAGCATAAACGCTGCAGCTGTTATGTGTGAATGGTTACCAGGCATGTAAATGCTTGGATACACATCAAGATGTAAACTAATATCAGTATGGCACCCATAACAGTCACATGGGTAATATGCATAACAGCACTTATATACCAGTACCGAGACCACACATTTTAGCGACCACAATTATTATAGTGAAACGTTATCTGCCAGGTAGTCGCCTACAACGTTTAATATTACTTAGTGAACACTTTTGATACTTTAATAAATATAAAGTAGTAGGACGCACAGGGCTACTGGTCACCAACCAGGGTGCTCACAGTCAAGTAATGTCACTCCACTACTCAGTAGGAACAAAATATATATATATATATAAAAGACTGGGCACACCTGAGGAAATTTGGTCACTACTAGGGATGAGCGTGACACGGACCCGAACCCGAACATTTTCGTAAAAGTCCGGGTTCGGGTTCGGTGTTCGGCGCTTTCTTGGCGCTTTTAGAAAGGCTGCAAAGCAGCCAATCAACAAGCGTCATACTACTTGCCCCAAGAGGCCATCACAGCCATGCCTACTATTGGCATGGCTGTGATTGGCCAGTGCAGCATGTGACCCAGCCTCTATATAAGCTTGGTTCACGTAGCGCTGCACGTCACTCTGCTGATACAAGCGTAGGGAGAGGTTGCAGCTGCGACGTTAGGGCGAGATTAGGCAGATTAACTCCTCCAAAAGACTTCATTCAGTGATCGATCTACAGCTGTGGATCATTGAACTGCTTCTATTCAATTGCTCAGTGTTTTTAGGCTGCCCAGAGCGTTTTTCAGTCACTTTTTTCTGGGGTGATCGGCGGCCATTTTGTGGCTTGTGGTGCGCCAGCACAAGCTACCACCAAGTGCATTTAACCATCAATAGTGTGGTTATTTTTTGCTATATCCTACATCAGGGTCAAGCTTTCATCAAGTCCATTTAACCATCAATAGTGTGGTTATTTAAATCTATCCCTAAAAGGGTATATTAGATTCAAGGTGCTGATAGGGTCATTCTCAATAACTTCACACACATGCTACTGTGCATATCCAAGTCTAATTTTGTCCGTAAACGTATACCTGTCACCCAGCGCCTAAATAATAGGCCTCAAATTTATATTCAGCAAAATCTGTGGCTATTGCTGTAGCTGGTCAAGTTATTTTGTGTCCGTCAAAGCACAGTTTTTGTTCTGGGTTAAAATACAATTCCCAACCTAGCAATTTTCTAAATTAGTGGTTTCTGCTGTATCAGGCCTACTTTAAATCTATCCCTAAAAGGGTATATTAGATTCAAGGTGCTGATAGGGTCATTCTCAATAACTTCACACACACGCTACTGTGCATATCCAAGTCTAACTCTGTCCGTAAACGTATACCTGTCACCCAGCGCCTAAATAATAGGCCTCAAATTTATATTCAGCAAAATCTGTGGCTATTGCTGCTCAAGTTATTTTGTGTCCGTCAAAGCACAGTTTTTGTTCTGGGTTGAAATACAATTCCCAACCTAGCAATTTTCTAAATTAGTGGTTTCTGCTGTATCAGGCCTACTTTAAATCTATCCCTAAAAGGGTATATTAGATTCAAGGTGCTGATAGGGTCATTCTCAATAATTTCACACACACGCTACTGTGCATATCCAAGTCTAATTCTGTCCGTAAACGTATACCTGTCACCCAGCGCCTAAAAAATAGGCCTGACATTTATATTCATCCAAATCTGTACTGTTTTAGCTGGTCCAGTTATTTTTAGTGACCGTCAAAGCACAGTTTTTGTTCTGGGTTGAAAAACAATTCCCAAATTTGCAATTCTCAAAATTAGTGGTTTCTGCTGTATCAGGCCTACTTTAAATCTATCCCTAAAAGGGTATATTAGATTCAAGGTGCTGATAGGGTCATTCTGAAAAACTTAACACACACGCTACAGTGCAGATACAAGTCTAATTCTGTGATTAAACGTATACCTGTCACACAGCGCCTAAAAAATAGGCCTCACATTTATATTCAGCTAAATCTGTCATTACTGGTGTGCCTGTATTAGTGTAATACGGTACCTAAATAGATAGCCAGATAGTGTTAGGTGTCTGTAAAAAAAAGGCCTGAATTTTAATTCAATACATTGGCCCGAATAATATTTTTCTTATTGTGGTGAACGGTAACAATGAGGAAAACATCTAGTAAGGGACGCGGACGTGGACATGGTCGTGGTGGTGTTAGTGGACCCTCTGGTGCTGGGAGAGGACGTGGCTGTTCTGCCACAGCCACACGTCCTAGTGTACCAACTACCTCAGGTCCCAGTAGCCGCCAGAATTTACAGCCATATTTGGTGGGGCCCAATGCCGTTCTAAGGATGGTAAGGCCTGAGCAGGTACAGGCATTAGTCAATTGGGTGGCCGACAGTGCATCCAGCACGTTCACATTATCTCCCACCCAGTCTTCTGCAGAAAGCGCACAGATGGCGCATGAAAACCAAGCCCATCAGTCTGTCACATCACCCCCATGCATATCAGGGAAACTGTCTGAGCCTCAAGGTATGCAGCAGTCTCTTATGCTGTTTGAAGACTCTGCTGCCAGGGTTTCCCAAGGGCATCCACCTAGCCCTTCCCCAGGGGTGGAAGAGATAGAATGCACTAACGCACAACCACTTATGTTTCCTGATGATGACGACATGGGAATACCACCTCAGAACGTCTCTGATGATGACGAAACAAAGGTGCCAACTGCTGCGTCTTTCTGCAGTGTGCAGACTGAACAGGAGGTCAGGGATCAAGACTGGGTGGAAGACGATGCAGGGGACGATGAGGTCCTAGACCACACATGGAATAAAGGTTGTGCCACTGACTTTCACAGTTCGGAGGAAGAGGCAGTAGTGAGACCGAGCCAACAGCGTAGCAAAAGAGGGAGCAGTGGGCAAAATCAGAACACCCGCCGCCAAGAGACTACGCCTGCTACTGACCGCCGCCATCTGGGACCGAGCACCCCAAAGGCAGCTTCAAGGAGTTCCCTGGCATGGCACTTCTTCAAACAATGTGCTGACGACAAGACCCGAGTGGTTTGCACGCTGTGCCATCAGAGCCTGAAGCGAGGCATTAACGTTCTGAACCTTAGCACAACCTGCATGACCAGGCACCTGCATGCAAAGCATGAACTGCAGTGGAGTAAACACCTTAAAAACAAGGAAGTCACTCAGGCTCCCCCTGCTACCTCTGCTGCTGCTGCCGCCTCGGCCTCTTCTGCTGCTGCTGTCGCCGCCTCTGCCTCTTCCTCCGCCTCTGGAGGGACGTTGGCACTTGCCGCCCAGCAAACATGGGATGTACAACCAACACCACCACCTGCGTCACCAAGCATCTCAACCATGTCACACGGCAGCGTTCAGCTCTCCATCTCACAAACATTTGAGAGAAAGCGTAAATTCCCACCTAGCCACCCTTGATCCCTGGCCCTGAATGCCAGCATTTCTAAACTACTGGCCTATGAAATGCTGTCATTTAGGCTGGTGGACACACACAGCTTCAAACAGCTCATGTCGCTTGCTGTCCCACAGTATGTTGTTCCCAGCCGGCACTACTTCTCCAAGAGAGCCGTGCCTTCCCTGCACAACCAGGTATCCGATAAAATCAAGTGTGCACTGCGCAACGCCATCTGTGGCAAGGTCCACCTAACCAAAGATACGTGGACCAGTAAGCACGGCCAGGGACGCTATATCTCCCAAACTGCACACTGGGTAAATGTAGTGGCGGCTGGGCCCCAGGCGGAGAGCTGTTTGGCGCACGTCCTTCCGCCGCCAAGGATCGCAGGGCAACATTCTTTGCCTCCTGTCTCCTCCTCCTCCTACTTAGCTTCCTCCTCCTCTTCTTCCACCTGCTCATCCAGTCAGCCACACACCTTCACCACCAACTTCAGCACAGCCCGGGTCAGTCGCACTGCGGATCAGCCCCACTTCACCACCAATGACTGGGCCTCCATGCGAGACCTGTGTGCCCTGTTGCGCTGTTTCGAGTACTCCACCAACATGGCCAGTGGCGATGACGCCGTTATCAGCGTTACAATACCACTTCTATGTCTCCTTGAGAAAACACTTAGGGTGATGATGGAAGAGGAGGTGGCCCAGGAGGAAGAGGAGGAAGAGGGGTCATTTTTAGCACTTTCAGGCCAGTCTCTTCGAAGTGACTCAGAGGGAGGCTTTTTGCAACAGCAGAGGCCAGGTACAAATGTGGCCAGACAGGGCCCACTACTGGAGGACGAGGAGGACGAGGATGAGGAAGAGGTGGAGGTGGAGGAGGATGAGGATGAAGCAGGTTCACAGCGGGCTGTCACCCAACGCAGCTCGGGCCCATCACTGGTGCGTGGCTGGGGTGAAACACAGGACGATGACGATACGCCTCCCACAGAGGACAGCTTGTCCTTACCTCTGGGCAGCCTGGCACACATGAGCGACTACATGCTGCAGTGCCTGCGCAACGACAGCAGAGTTGCCCACATTTTAACGTGTGCGGACTACTGGGTTGCCACCCTGCTGGATCCCCGGTACAAAGACAATGTGCCCACCTTACTTCCTACACTGGAGCGTGATAGGAAGATGCGCGAGTACAAGCGCACGTTGGTAGAGGCGCTACTGAGAGCATTCCCAAATGTCACAGGGGAACCAGTGGAAGCCCAAGGCGAAGGCAGAGGAGGAGCAAGAGGTCGCCAACGCAGCTGTGTCACGGCCAGCTCCTCTGAGGGCAGGGTTAGCATGGCAGAGATGTGGAAAAGTTTTGTCACCACGCCACAGCTAACTGCACCACCACCTGATACGGAACGTGTTAGCAGGAGGCAACATTTCACTAACATGGTGGAACAGTACGTGTGCACACCCCTCCATGTACTGACTGATGGTTCGGCCCCATTCAAATTCTGGGTCTCCAAATTGTCCATGTGGCCAGAGCTAGCCTTTTATGCCTTGGAGGTGCTGGCCTGCCCGGCGGCCAGCGTTTTGTCTGAACGTGTATTCAGCACGGCAGGGGGCGTCATTACAGACAAACGCAGCCGCCTGTCTACAGCCAATGTGGACAAGCTGACGTTCATAAAAATGAACCAGGCATGGATCCCACAGGACCTGTCCATCCCTTGTGCAGATTAGACATTAACTACCTCCCCTTAACAATATATATTATTGTACTCCAGGGCACTTCCTCATTCAATCCTATTTTTATTTTCATTTTACCATTATATTGCGGGGTAACCCAAAGTTGAATGAACCTCTCCTCTGCCTGGGTGCCGGGGCCTAAATATGTGACAGTGGCCTGTTCCAGTGGTGGGTGACGTGAAGCCTGATTCTCTGCTATGACATGAAGACTGATTCTCTGCTGACATGAAGCCAGATTCTCTGTTACGGGACCTCTCTCCTCTGCCTGGGTGCCTGGGCCTAAATATGTGACAATGGCCTGTTCCAGTGGTGGGTGACGTGAAGCCTGATTCTCTGCTATGACATGAAGACTGATTCTGTGCTGACATGAAGCCAGATTCTCTGTTACGGGACCTCTCTCCTCTGTCTGGGTGCCGGGGCCTAAATATGTGACAGTGGCCTGTTCCAGTGGTGGGTGACGTGAAGCCTGATTCTCTGCTATGACATGAAGACTGATTCTCTGCTGACATGAAGCCAGATTCTCTGTTACGGGACCTCTCTCCTCTGTCTGGGTGCCGGGGCCTAAATATTTGACAGTGGCCTGTTCCAGTGGTGGGTGACGTGAAGCCTGATTCTCTGCTATGACATGAAGACTGATTCTGTGCTGACATGAAGCCAGATTCTCTGTTACGGGACCTCTCTCCTCTGTCTGGGTGCCTGGGCCTAAATATGTGATAGTGGCCTGTTCCAGTGGTGGGTGACGTGAAGCCTGATTCTCTGCTATGACATGAAGACTGATTCTCTGCTGACATGAAGCCAGATTCTCTGATATGGCATGAAGAGACTGATTCTCTGCTGACGTGAAGCCAGATTCTCTGCTATGGGACCTCTGTCCAATTGATATTGGTTCATTTTTATTTTTTTATTTTTTATTTTAATTCATTTCCCTATCCACATTTGTTTGCAGGGGATTTACCTACATGTTGCTGCCTTTTGCAGCCCTCTAGCTCTTTCCTGGGCTGTTTTACAGCCTTTTTGGTGCCGAAAAGCTCGGGTCCCCATTGACTTCAATCGGGTTCGGGTTCGGGACGAAGTTCGGGTCGGGTTCGTATCCCGAACCCGAACATTTCCGGGAAGTTCGTCCGAACTTCTCGAACCCGAACATCCAGGTGTTCGCTCAACTCTAGTCACTACGTTTAATAATTCAAATGCAAGGCTATAGGCACATAACTAAAAAAGGTAATACATTCAATCAACACTCCAATAAAACGGTATATAAGCTGTAGGAATATACCACCAGAATCAATGGTACACAGTATGCAGGATATATAATAAGCTAAATGAATCAACTGACCTCCTGTGAATAAATATGCTAGACTTAAAACATCAAATAAAATACAATAAATATAGCCGCATATGTTGAATGTAGCAGCATTAATTCGGAACCAAGTGCTAGATAGCAGCATAAATCGAATATCTCCAATGATAATGAACTAGTTGCAGCAAAGAAAATGTATCCAATACTAATGAACTAGTTGCAGCAAAGGAAATGTATCAAGGCGGCTGACTGCCGTAAATAGTCACTGATTATTTCATTGTTATATGTCCATTCCGAAAGTCATATGCAAAGTTCAACACACTCTCACTGTTATTTCAAACGTGGAATATAGAAACCTGTACGGTAGGTCAGTGCCAACACCGCAGGTGCATCTGAAGAAACAATGCTGATATCAGCATCAAAGATATCAGCTATTTGATCTTACCTACTTCCTGATGATCCCACATAGCGGGGGAAATGAGTTGGGGTTCTCTATATGTTTTCTATGTTTGGGGTGATTCATATACCTTGATGCACTGTGTACCTTTGACTGTAACCTTGCAGCATTAGGGCTGTAAACAAAGTCCATCAATTTACCCTATGTCTATAGGGGAGTGTATATGTACAGTGTCCTTCTTATTTTCTGTTTTTTACCGACAGGCACCTATTCTACCCTCTACCACTATCTCATTGTTAGGGTTGAGTTAGGACTGTGTGAGTCCAGGTTCGAGGACAGGGAGTCCCCACCTTTAGGGGTCGTCCCTGGGCTAGAGATTAGGGTTAGACTATAGGGACAGCTTTCCCCACCCGTCAGTATATATTTATATAGCTGCCTGCGGTAGATTTATCGGAGACTATCTCAGTGATTTTTTGTTCCGTGTGCCTTATTTTTAAGGAATTCAATTAAAGCTTATCAGTTTTAAGGGATATTACAATTGCTGGAACTAGGTATCTTCTAAGAGCTTTTACATTGTCCTCAGATGTAATTTACATTATGTCTTCACAACTGTGCATGTAAAACTATATTAAATGTAAATTTCCATGTAATTCTCCATGTTCACCAGCAGGTGGCAGCAATGCATTGGTAAGGAACTAGTTACAGTTTAGTGTATCTAGGCTGGAATGGTTCATTCCAGCCTAGCTCCCCCTCTGTGGAGGTGTGGACTGTTCCCACATCCTGCAGCTTGGGTGGAGGAGGAAGTTAAGTTAGTGTAGCCCACCCCTTGCTAGGGGTAGTGTGTGTGTGTAGGAGATCCCCTGCATAGGGAAGAAAGCCAGGATCTTGTCTCGGCTGAGACATTGATCAAATCCCCAGGCTGAGAACTTGCAGACTCAGCTGGATGAGAAGAAAGCAGACAATCTCCAGAGTTCCAGGACAAAAGCATTTACTGAGAGCCTATCTGTGAGTAAAGTCCAGAGACCTAGGAGAAGCCATATCCCTCCTCAGCTAGTCAGTCCCCAGAAAGCAAAAGATAAAAAGAAGTGCAGAAGAAAAATTCCTGCCACAGTTACAGAGCTACTAAGCAGACGTCTTTTCCTGTAAGCTCCAGATTTATAGTGCAGAAGATTTATTTATGCCAACCATTGCCAAAACCTGCTGGGACCAAAGACCAAAGCTGTATTCTGCTTGGATACAAATTACCTTCAGTAAAGAAAAGTTTGAACTTCATCTAAAGATCTGGACATCATTTCGGCTGCAAAATTCCTCTGTTACCCCTACTATCACTACACTCAAATTTATTGCGAAGCCAGTGTCACCATCAGTTCTGTGAGAAGGTCTGACAGACGTTCTTCTCTACCTCTTGTATGACGTTCTTTGTTTTGGTTTCACTTTGTCATCTCTTTCCCTTCTGCCAGGTGTCACTTATTTAGACTAATTGTCTTCCTTTATATTCCCTCCCATACTGCCTCACTTTGCGGTTTATACTACTTCCTGGATGAAGTGTTCACAGCTGGAGGCTGCTGCTGTTGTTTGCTCAGATAAGTCTTTTCCTTTATTGTGTTTCCTTGCTGACTTGATTCTAGCTGACCCTGACTCTGTCCGTATTAAGTGCAGGGAGCCGGTGGTCGTGTCCCCTCACTATTATAGGGTTTTCAGGTGTCACACAGTCTTAGGTACGTGGGCATGCAATCGTCTACCATTAAGACCCTTACATGTGCGTAGCAGTCAGGGAGAGCTCTTAGGGTTTTATAGGGCTCACCTATATGCTCCTTAGTTTGGAATCAAGCCAGTCGGTCGTTTATTTATAAGTTCCAGCTATCTGCAACTTCACCCGTGACAGCCAGGAGCCGTACCCAGGTAGGAGACACCATTGACACAATTAGGAGAAGACAAGATACACTGTGCCCTGGTTATGGGGAAGGCTAGAGTTGCACCTACCTAATCAGACAATACCAATACTTAAACTGACACCTGAAGGTTTTTCAAGTTCGCCTGCCATTAAAGTTAATGGGGCTCACCGCGAGCGCGTGTTTCGCAAACGAGCATTCACGTCCGCCAACCGTCCCGGCTGATGTTCATTCATCACTAATAAGGGGAAGGGATTCCTACAGCTGCTCACCACCCATTACACTAGGAATGTGTTCACACCTTGTACTGAGCTGCATTCACTGCCCTGATTGTTGGCCTGTGTAAAGGCTCAGTAAAAGTGTCATACAATGCAGGACTAATACAAGCCAGATAGAACAATTAGATATTTATTAGCAGCCTCCAACACAGTCTAACTGATATTAGGAAAGGTCCACTTCCCCGCTCTCCCCAAGTTGGAGAAACCCAGAGTAATAATAGGAAAAGCTGCATAATAACCTCTTCTGACAAATATTACACCCTTAGGCCTCATTCACACTTCAGTGTTTGGTGACTAATTTCCATCAGTGATTTGTGAGCCAAAACCAGGTGCGTGTTAAAACCACAGAAGAGGTGCATATCTTTCCCTTATACCTTATCTCTTAGTAGGCTTCACTTCTGGTTTTGGCTCACAAATCACTGATGGAAATCACTGACCAAACACTAAAGTGTTGAAGAAGCCTTAAAGGGGTACACTGTAGGTAATTCAGACCCATCTTGCATTTTGGTCCTGATGAATGCAGGATAAACCATGTGATGAGATCTCTTGTGGTGGAGACCAATTACCCTTTTATCCTCCCTTTAACCGGCTCCCTGGTCATATCGGACTGCTAAAAAATGTAAAAAAAGGAGTAAAAAAATGACAAATTTTTATTGTAAAGAAAGTTAGATCAGCATGATACTAGATAAAGAATAATCATTGTGTACACACAGCCTAACGAATCTGATCACATTCAAGGCAGATTTATCATGTTTTTACATTTTCAGTTTTCTTCCTTATCTTCCTTGAGCCATAACTTTTTTATATTTCCGCTCACATAGCTGTATAAAGGCTTATTTTTTGTGGGAAGCAGTAAAAAAAATTCCAAATGGGGAGGAATTAGAAAAAAAAAAGCAATTACTCCACTATTTTACGGGTTTTATTCTGTTTTGTTTACGGCAAAATTAACACATGCCCTTCATTCTCTGGGTTTGTGTGATTATACCGGTACACCATATGTATAGGTTTTTCATGTCTAAATAGTGTAAAAATAAATGTAAACTTTGGGGAAAAAAAGGTTCTTTTTAAAACTTCATATTCTGACCCCTATAACTTTTTTATACTTATGTTTATTGAGCTGTAGAGGGGCAAATATTTTGTCGGACAATCTGTACTTTTCATTCATACCATTTCGGACTGCTTCTGACTTTTTGATCCCACTTTTAAATTTTTTGTGGTAAGAGAAGCAATGAAAAAATGGCAAATTGTTCATTTTAACTCTTTACTCCGTTACAACATTCGCCATATTGGAAAAAATATTTTCATATTTAATTAGTACGGGTGTTTACGGTCGCGGTGATACCCATGATGTTTATATTTTTGTTAACTAGGTATTTATGTTTTTTATTAAACAGAAAGGGGGTGATTTAAACTTTTTTATTTTCTTAAAAATTTTCTATATTTTTATAACATTTTTTTTGTAATGATCTTTTAGCTCATATATGAGACTATAAAATCTATTTTTTTATTTTAAGTTTATTATTGTCAATTGCAAATTTCTTATGTTGGCCTGCCAAAATAAGAATTGCAGCATAAATACTGTGGGTCTCGTCAGCGAGATTCACAGCATTTAAAACAACTATCGACATCCACATTGGCCGCAGGGGATCCCGGTAGGAAGCCCGGAAGTGCATCTAAATACCTTTCATTACTTCAATCGGCATTATTGCTGGTCACAGTAATTAGCGGCATGGCTTTGTTGTTTCAAACAAACAAGACCTGCCGATCCTGCACGTGCGAGTGGGCGCCATGTTTGCCTATCACTCCAGTGCCATACATGTAAAGTGCTGGTAGCGAACGGGTTAATAACAAAAGGGGGAATTTATAATGTCTTTTATTTCAGGAAACTGGTATCAAAATGTCAACATTTTTTGTGTAATCCTAGTTTTTACACTGATCATGACACTTTTAAAAAAAGTGGATAGGGCCTTACATGTGGGGGATGTCCTCTCACAGTCTGCCAGATTTACTATTATTTCTGCCAGATGCTTACAGCAATTATAGCACAGATCTCCATCACCTCATAGCTGCCGTAGATTTAATGTTCTATGACAAATTTATAAAGAGTCTCAGCCCTGTTAAGTTTGTTACATCTTACACCAACGCGCTTTGGGCTAAGATCAGTGTATGAAATGCTAGTATTAGTAAAATCCACTAAAAGGAGCGTTTAACATTTCCTACCTCAAAGAATATTAAAATAGAATACTGACAAAAAAAAGGAATTATGAAGCCATTTAGGCAAAAAAGAGACAAAATGTCCTCAGCAGGTCCTGATGATGGCGTCTTCTTGGATGCGGCCACTTTTCTACTGCAAACCTGTGGTCCACCTAAAAGGGGCAGCCTGCAAAAATTATATACTGTATAAAAAGAAATAAGAAACAAAAGATAAGACAGCACTTTTTAATATATTTATTAATGATCTTGTAGAAGGCTTGGATTGTAAACTATCAATTTTCGCACATGACACTAATCTGTGTAAAGTAATTTACACTGAAGAGGACAGTATACTACTACAGAGGGATCTGGATAGATTGGAGGCTTGGACAGATGAGGTTTAACACTGATAAATGTAAAGTTATGCACATGGGAAGGAATAATGCAAGTCACCCTTACATACTAAATGATAAAACACTCGGTAACACTGACTTGGAAAAGGATCTAGGAATTTTAATAAACAGAAAACTAAGCTGCAAAAACCAGTGTCAGGCAGCTGCTGCCAAGGCCAATAAGATAATGGGTTCCATCAGAAGGGGCATAGATGCCCGTGATAAGAACATAGTCCTACCACTTTACAAATCGCTAGTCAGACCACACATGGAGTACTGTGTACAGTTCTGGGCTCCTGTAAACAAGGCAGACATAGCAGAGCTGGAGAAGGTCCAGAGGAGGGCCACTAAAGTAATAACTGGAATGGGGCAACTACAGTACCCTGAAAGATTATCAAAATTAGGGTTATTCACTTTAGAAAAAAGACGACTGAGGGGAGATCTAATTAATATGTATAAATATATCAGGGGTCAGTACAGAGATCTATTCCATTATCTATTTATCCCCAGGACTGTGACGAGGGGACATCCTCTGCGTATGGAGGAAAGAAGGTTTGTACACAAACATAGAAGAGGATTCTTTACGGTAAGAGCAGTGAGACTATGGAACTCTCTGCCTGAGGAGGTGGTGATGGTGAGTACAATAAAGGAATTCAAGAGGGGCCTGGATGTATTTCTGGAGCGTAATGATATTACAGAATATAGCTACTAGAGAGGGGTCGTTGATCCAGGGAGTTATTCTGATTGCCTGATTGGAGTCAGGAAGGAATTTTTTATTCCCCTAAAGTGGGGAAAATTGGCTTCTACCTTACAGGTTTTTTTTTTTGCCTTTCTCTGGATCAACTTGCAGGATAACAGGCCGAACTGGATGGACAAATGTCTTTTTTCGGCCTTATGTACTACTTTTACTACTACTATGTTACTATGAGTAGTAAAGAGTTCCAGCACTTTCAACACATTTGTTATAGTGACATGTCAAAGGTTTTTATCAGTGGGGGTGTGAGTGCTGAGACTAGAGATGAGAGAAGTTCACAAAGAAATTCAATTTGTGATTAATTACTTTTGTCACGAATCACTCTTCATTGTATGTCGCAGGCACAATGATGGGGAACAGCAACAGTCACATTAAGGCCTTTCAAGGGTTAATCAGGGGTTAAAAAAATTCATACTCACCTCATCCATTTACTCGCGGAGAGGACATCGTGGCCATCTTGATTGGAAAGATGCATGAAATAATGTCGCCGTGTCTGCCCAGCGTGATCACGTGGTTTCGTCACACGTTACGCGTTTTCTTCACTCAAGATGGCACCAAAGGCCACTCCATTAGCAAATAATGGTGTTTATGTTTTTTTTACTGCCATTTTAGGAAAAGTTGATTCATTACCACGAAGCGCAAGGAAATTTGGCTTCATTAGAAATCGAATTTTCCCTGAAATTTAGATCAGAGTGAATTTGTTTTACTTTGATGGTCATTGACGTCATCTCACCCGATGTCTTCAATCAAGATGGCTGTGACGGCCTCTACACAATCAAATTATTAGGGTGAGTATTTAAAGGCCTAAATGATAGCCTTAGATGCCGCGATCAGTGATGAATGCAGCATCTGAGGGGCTTAATGATGGACTAATATTACACTGGTGTATACCCAGCGCACGTAGAGGCACTTTTATTATATTTTTACATTTAGTCATAAGACTACTAATTGCCTACTCTTGACGTGCGCTTTTTTGGATTAGTAATTTTATTTTTTATTTTTAAATTAACTTTTATTAGGTTTGTTTTTAATAAACAGTGATAACTTATACCTAACCTACCTAAATAATTAAAACTCTCATCAGTGGACTTTGACAGTGCTGTACTAAATAGATTTGTCTACTGACAGTCATTGATTGCATAGATGGTTCTGCTTTGTGTGACTGGCTATTTGCTAGTCTGCTAATATGGATACTTTGTATCTGCTGTGTTGTAGCGGTGACTTGCTACTTTGTCAGCTTACTAGTTGTATTTAATACCGGTCGGCTCTATATAGTGGCAATTGCTAGTATAGGTTCGCTGCGCCTGCTGTCTATATAAGTACTGGAATTCATTAGCTTGTGTTCAGATTTGCTGCGCTTGCTGCCTACTACCTATCTAGCTAGATGCTTGAATTCATTCTCTGATAATGCTAGCTCGGTCTTTGCTGTGCTGCCTGCTAATGGCGGCGCATTGACTTGCTGGATTGCCGACTTGTAATTAGTAACGTGCACTATCTGTTTCAGTCCACTGTGACCTAAAACCTAACGCTGCCCCCCGACATGTTTCGCCATAGATATGGCGTACTCAGGGGATCGGGCAGTCTGTGGAGAGAGTGGCGATACCGGATATATTTATTACCTCCCACTGGTATGACGCTGTACTTTGCCAACCAATGACTGTGCTCCTTATTGAGCTGATCAATACTGTTTGTTTGGTGATCTTTGATAGGCTGTTTGTTCGTCCTGCTCTGACGTCAGTGATAGCGCGATCTTTGCTTAGATCTCGCGCATGTCATAGTACTTGGAGCTTTGGCTGGTGCCGATCCGCTTGCTGGTCCGTAGGCTGCAGAATCGATCTGGTAATATACCTTTTTTGGTTAAGTTCTAATTATTTAAGTTGTTATCATCACCTGATTACTCAAAGATAACTTGCTCACTAGTTTTTATTACTGAACGGTTTATATGATTTACATAGAGCAATTCTGCGCATGTCTCTGCACTTAGGATTATTCCTTTGTGTCTTGCTTTTCTGCGCATGTCTCAGTACTTAGATATTTTAACCTTTGTTCTGTTTCTTACATTTCGTCGTTTTGAGCATATTTTGATCCTATTGTTTGAGATGGCATATGTGCATTTATGCCTTCTTTGTTTTAATATTTATTTATTTGATGCTTTCCTTGTATAGGTGATATTTTACCTTGATTTTATATATAAAAATATATTGTATTTTTACTACTCTCAATTATATAGTTGTTCTATGTTGTTTCCATTTACTATACAGGTACATTTGATGTATTTAAGTTTCTTCTGTTTCTTCTGTTTTTGCACCTGAAAAAACAGAAGAAACTTAAATAATTCAGTCATCACTTAATATAATATATGAAGGGGCAGATTTTTCATGCTTTCGCTCTAGAATTCTGCTTCAAACGGTAAAAATAGGGTTTTTAAGGGTTTTTGCAGTCGCTTGTGCAAAAATTTTGTGACGTTTTGCATTATTATACCACTCACTCTAGTTTTGCAATGTGGGTGGAAAAATGGATGTGGTTAGCTATGTTACAGAGTTTCACTACACATTTCTCATTGAGACTTTAATAAAAAAAAACTAAAAAAAAAGTCCAAAATTTACTCCAATAGGAGGATGGAGTAGGAAAACTGGACTAGTTTTCTTGACAAAAGAATTAGGTTTAAGGATAAGGCACATTTATCAAACAACATGAGACGTTTGGTAAATGTAGGATAAAATAAAACAACACAGACTACAGCAAAACTGACTTCAAATACTCCCTGGTTAGGATAAATTCCTCCCAATGTCTCTATGACTTTATCACAGGTTTATTAGAGGTGGCGTTCCCCTTTTAATATCACTGCTCTATATACAGTTCTTTATTCAGACTATATCTCTGATGACATCAGCAGCAGCCAGAAGCCCCGCCCCCTTAGAATTCTGATACTGTGTGACATCACAATGCTATGTCCAGGCTTCCATGTGTTGGGGGTGCACTGGATTCTTTTGAGGGTTAATTGTTGGAGAAAATGGATGCGAGAAGAATTGCTCTTCTATTTCTTTTATTTGCTATATTTTCTGTTGATGGAAAGCCCACAAAAACACCTGCAGGTAATGGACATTATCACCGGGGTTTATCTCACTGAATGGGGACTAAATATAGTTTTTCTCCTGACATAATTATGGGTCCTAGAGGCGAAACTCGTTTGTAGTCTCTGTGGCTTTGAGCTCAGGTTATAAGACAGTGGAATGTGTGTGACATTGCAGCTGAGCCCCATTTACTTGAATGGCAGTGAACTGCAATACCGTACACAACCCATGGACAAGAGAGGTGATCTATTGAGTTCAATGTATGCATATGTGTAGTAGACACCCATTTCCTATAATGATGGCACCCAGAATGTTATCATTAAATCTATGGCTATGCAGGGAATTTAGAGCTCTGTGTCTGAAAAACGTAGCACTGATCGCTATGAAGATGTACAGTAGTAAGGAATTAATCAGCACAAAATTATGAACATCCGGTCTAAACTCATGTTAGTGTCAATATTTAGTGTCAAAGTTTCTATTGGGGGATTTTTTTTTTAAACTTAAAATATCCCCTTCTCATATAATGTGCATCTTTTAGGTGTTATCTCTGATGACATCATCAGTAGCAGCAGCCTCCTCCCCAGAGCTCTGATGATGGTGACATCACACCGCTGTGTCCAGTCTTCTATGTGTTGGGGTACATGGGAATATTTTGAGGGTTTGCAGTTGGAGGAGATGGAGCTCAGCAGATTTCTCTTGTATTTGTTGGTGATTTTTTTGTTTGTTTTGCTGAACAGAAAGTCCCAGAGACACCGGGCGGTAATGGACGTTATCACTGGGAGGGTTGTGTAGGTTTCTAAGGTTCAGTTAGTATCTCCACCTCATGGTCCAGTTTAGGGGTTCAGCTGCTGATTGATTTCATCAGAGCCAAATAAAGCCAAGTTGGATTTTTAACCTCTGAAGTCTGTGAGTTTTGTCATTGCCAACCCTGATCCCACATTCACCGATCCCAACAATATCCACACCATTGGCTGGAATGATCCTTCCAGAATCTGGGACTTGCTATGTTACTTAGTTCATGCAAGAGGTACAGTAGCAGTGGCGACTCTAGGATCAATATATAGGGGGGGGCACAGAAGATACACAGTCAAAAATGGGGGGGCACCAATAATTTTCACCAGCTAATCATACTACTGAAAAATACTAAAGCAGCCGCTTCCCCTGCAGCTATGCCCCTGACGCCGGGGTAATATAATTAAGGGGTATCAGGGTACATTGGGTGTAATATAACTGAGGAGGGCTATCATACATTATAAAGGGGTAATATAGCTTACATTACCCCTGTATTACGTCCCTGATAGGATAGAACTCCTCAGTTATGTTACCCCTGTATAATGCACCCTGATATCCCTTAGTTATATTATATAACTAAGGGATATCAGGGTACATTACACAGGGGTAATATAACTGAGGGATATCAGGGTACATAACTAAGTCGGATCTTTAGATTCTTTTAACCTGTGACTCATTCCATTCTTAGACTCCCTCCTGTACAGTGTGTGACTCAGAGCTGCTTGCCTGAGCTCTGATTGGTTGCAGGCAGGGGTGGGCGGAGAGGGGAGGGGCTGGCTTCCACTCTAGGATCAGATTAAGCTCCTCCCTGCTGCCAGCGTCTCTCTGCTCTGCTATCTGACTGAGCGGCTTCTCACGGATCAGCTCATGGAGGCACATCGCACCCCCATCATAAGAATTTACTAACAATAAATAAGACATCACAATCTGGGTTGGATAAACAAAGGCCGCAATGCTTTATTATAGGTTACCTTAATTAAATTAACACCAGAATAAATTATCGTAAATGATTAAATAATTATAAATACTTCTCCAATAAATAATTAATTAAATAACCCATAAGCATAATCAATGAATTAGAACTACATCCACCCAGCTACACTGAGTGATTCTGCCCCACTAACTCAGCAAAGCGAAAAAAAACACTCTTTTTTTTTTTTTTTATAAAAGGGGGGGGGGGGCGGGGCGATGCTGCTCTTCTCTCTTCAGACTGGCCACGAATAGGGATGAGCGAACCCGAACTGTATGAGTAAAAGTCCGGGTTCGGGTTCGGTGTTCGGCGCTTTCTTGGCGCTTTTTGAAAGGCTGAAAAGCAGTTAATCAACAAGCGTCATACTTCTTGGCCCAAGAGGCCATCACAGCCATGCCTACTATTGGCATTGCTGTGATTGGCCAGTGCACCATGTGACCCAGCCTCTATTTAAGCTGGAGTCACGTAGCGCCGCACGTCACTCTGCTATGATCAGTATAGGGAGAGGTTGCAGCTGCGACGTTAGGGCGAGATTAGGCAGATTAACTCCTCCAAAAGACTTCATTCTGTGATCGATCTGCAGCTGTGGATCATTGAAGTGCTATTATTGACTTGCTCACTTTTTTGAGGCTGCCCAGAGCGTTTTTAGATCACTTTTTTTCTGGGGTGATCGGCGGCCATTTTGTGACTTGTGGTGCGCCAGCACGAGCTATCACCAAGTGTATTTAACCATCGATAGTGTGGTTATTTTTTGGCCATATACTACATCAGCTGCAGGCTGAGCCTGTGTCACCCAAGTGCATTTAACCATCAACAGTCTGATTATTTTTTGGCCATATACTACATCAGCTGCAGGCTGAGCCTGTGTCACCCAAGTGCATTTAACCATCAACAGTGTGGTTATTTTTTGGCCATATATTACATCAGGGGCAAGTTGAGCCTGTCACCCAGCGCCTAAAAAATAGACCTGACATTTCTATTCAACCAAATCTGTACTGTTTTAGCTGGTCAAGTTATTTGTATTGACCGTAAAAGCACACTTTTTGTTCTGGGTTGAAAAAGCATTCCCAAATTTGCCATTCTCAAAATAACTAGTTTCCGGTATTTGAGGCCTTCTTGAAATCTATCCCAAAAAGAAAATCTTACATTGAAGGTATTGATAGTGTCATTCAGAAAAACCTAAGACACACGCTAGCGTGCTGATAGAAGTGTGATTCTGTGATTAAACCTATACCTGTCACACAGCGCCAAAAAAAACAGGTCTCACATCTCTATTCAACCAAATCTGCACTGTTTGAGCTGGTCAAGTTATTTGTAGTGACCGTAAAAGCAGACTTTTTGTTCTGGGTTGAAAAAGCATTCCCAAATTTGCCATTCTCAAAATAACTAGTTTCTGGTATTTGAGGCCTACTTGAAATCTATCCCAAAAAGAAAATCTTACATTGAAGGTATTGATAGTGTCATTCAGAAAAACCTAAGACACACGCTAGCGTGCTGATAGAAGTGTGATTCTGTGATTAAACCTATACCTGTCACACAGCGCCAAAAAAAACAGGTCTCACATCTCTATTCAACCAAATCTGCACTGTTTAAGCTGGTCACGTTATTTGTAGTGACCGTAAAAGCAGACTTTTTGTTCTGGGTTGAAAAAGCATTCCCAAATTTGCCATTCTCAAAATAACTAGTTTCTGGTATTTGAGGCCTACTTGAAATCTATCCCAAAAAGAAAATCTTACATTGAAGGTATTGATAGTGTCATTCAGAAAAACCTAAGACACACGCTAGCGTGCTGATAGAAGTGTGATTCTGTGATTAAACCTATACCTGTCACACAGCGCCAAAAAAAACAGGTCTCACATCTCTATTCAACCAAATCTGCACTGTTTAAGCTGGTCACGTTATTTGTAGTGACCGTAAAAGCAGACTTTTTGTTCTGGGTTGAAAAAGCATTCCCAAATTTGCCATTCTCAAAATAACTAGTTTCTGGTATTTGAGGCCTACTTGAAATCTATCCCAAAAAGAAAATCTTACATTGAAGGTATTGATAGTGTCATTCAGAAAAACCTAAGACACACGCTAGCGTGCTGATAGAAGTGTGATTCTGTGATTAAACCTATACCTGTCACACAGCGCCAAAAAAAACAGGTCTCACATCTCTATTCAACCAAATCTGCACTGTTTGAGCTGGTCAAGTTATTTGTAGTGACCGTAAAAGCAGACTTTTTGTTCTGGGTTGAAAAAGCATTCCCAAATTTGCCATTCTCAAAATAACTAGTTTCTGGTATTTGAGGCCTACTTGAAATCTATCCCAAAAAGAAAATCTTACATTGAAGGTATTGATAGTGTCATTCAGAAAAACCTAAGACACACGCTAGCGTGCTGATAGAAGTGTGATTCTGTGATTAAACCTATACCTGTCACACAGCGCCAAAAAAAACAGGTCTCACATCTCTATTCAACCAAATCTGCACTGTTTGAGCTGGTCAAGTTATTTGTAGTGACCGTAAAAGCAGACTTTTTGTTCTGGGTTGAAAAAGCATTCCCAAATTTGCCATTCTCAAAATAACTAGTTTCTGGTATTTGAGGCCTACTTGAAATCTATCCCAAAAAGAAAATCTTACATTGAAGGTATTGATAGTGTGATTCAGAAAAACCTAAGACACACGCTAGCGTGCTGATAGAAGTGTGATTCTGTGATTAAACCTATACCTGTCACACAGCGCAAAAAAAAACAGGTCTCACATCTCTATTCAACCAAATCTGCACTGTTTGAACTGGTCAAGTTATTTGTAGTGACCGTAAAAGCAGACTTTTTGTTCTGGGTTGAAAAAGCATTCCCAAATTTGCCATTCTCAAAATAACTAGTTTCTGGTATTTGAGGCCTACTTGAAATCTATCCCAAAAAGAAAATCTTACATTGAAGGTATTGATAGTGTCATTCAGAA
This sequence comes from Bufo bufo, assembly GCF_905171765.1. Taxonomy (NCBI): domain Eukaryota; kingdom Metazoa; phylum Chordata; class Amphibia; order Anura; family Bufonidae; genus Bufo; species Bufo bufo. The sequence continues at coordinate 38,810 of NW_024400204.1, forward strand.
AAACCTAAGACACACGCTAGCGTGCTGATAGAAGTGTGATTCTGTGATTAAACCTATACCTGTCACACAGCGCAAAAAAAAAACAGGTCTCACATCTCTATTCAACCAAATCTGCACTGTTTGAGCTGGTCAAGTTATTTGTAGTGACCGTAAAAGCAGACTTTTTGTTCTGGGTTGAAAAAGCATTCCCAAATTTGCCATTCTCAAAATAACTAGTTTCTGGTATTTGAGGCCTACTTGAAATCTATCCCAAAAAGAAAATCTTACATTGAAGGTATTGATAGTGCCATTCAGAAAAACCTAAGACACACGCTAGCGTGCTGATAGAAGTGTGATTCTGTGATTAAACCTATACCTGTCACACAGCGCAAAAAAAAACAGGTCTCACATCTCTATTCAACCAAATCTGCACTGTTTGAGCTGGTCAAGTTATTTGTAGTGACCGTAAAAGCAGACTTTTTGTTCTGGGTTGAAAAAGCATTCCCAAATTTGCCATTCTCAAAATTGTGGTGAACGGGAACAATGAGGAAAACATCTAATAAGGGACGCGGACGTGGACATGGTCGTGGTGGTGTTAGTGGACCCTCTGGTGCTGGGAGAGGACGTGGCCGTTCTGCCACAGCCACACGTCCTAGTGAACCAACTACCTCAGGTCCCAGTAGCCAGCAGAATTTACAGCGATATTTGGTGGGGCCCAATGCCGTTCTAAAGATGGTAAGGCCTGAGCAGGTACAGGCATTAGTCAATTGGGTGGCCGACAATGGATCCAGCACGTTCACATTATCTCCCACCCAGTCTTCTGCAGAAAGCGCACAGATGGCGCATGAAAACCAAGCCCATCGGTCTGTCACATCACCCCCATGCATATCAGGGAAACTGTCTGAGCCTCAAGTTATGCAGCAGTCTCTTATGCCGTTTGAAGACTCTGCTGCCAGGGTTTCCCAAGGGCATCCACCTAGCCCTTCCCCAGGGGTGGAAGAGATAGAATGCACTAACGCACAACCACTTATTTTTCCTGATGATGAGGACATGGGAATACCACCTCAGCACGTCTCTGATGATGACGAAACACAGGTGCCAACTGCTGCGTCTTTCTGCAGTGTGCAGACTGAACAGGAGGTCAGGGATCAAGACTATGTGGAAGACGATGCAGGGGACGATGAGGTCCTAGACCCCACATGGAATGAAGGTCGTGCCACTGATTTTCACAGTTCGGAGGAAGAGGCAGTGGTGAGACCGAGCCAACAGCGTAGCAAAAGAGGGAGCAGTGGGCAAAATCAGAACACCCGCCGCCAAGAGACTCCGCCTGCTACTGACCGCCGCCATCTGGGACCGAGCACCCCAAAGGCAGCTTCAAGGAGTTCCCTGGCATGGCACTTCTTCAAACAATGTGCTGACGACAAGACCCGAGTGGTTTGCACGTTGTGCCATCAGAGCCTGAAGCGAGGCATTAACGTTCTGAACCTTAGCACAACCTGCATGACCAGGCACCTGCATGCAAAGCATGAACTGCAGTGGAGTAAACACCTTAAAAACAAGAAAGTCACTCAGGCTCCCCCTGCTACCTCTCCTGCTGCTGCCGCCTCGGCCTCTTCTGCTGCTGCCGCCGCCTCGGCCTCTTCTGCTGCTGCTGCCGCCGCCTCGGCCTCTTCCTCCGCCTCTGGAGGAACGTTGGCACCTGCCGCCCAGCAAACATGGGATGTACCACCAACACCACCACCTGCGTCACCAAGCATCTCAACCATGTCACACGGCAGCGTTCAGCTCTCCATCTCACAAACATTTAAGAGAAAGCGTAAATTCCCACCTAGCCACCCTCGATCCCTGGCCCTGAATGCCAGCATTTCTAAACTACTGGCCTATGAAATGCTGTCATTTAGGCCGGTGGACACACACAGCTTCAAACAGCTCATGTCACTTGCTGTCCCACAGTATGTTGTTCCCAGCCGCCACTACTTCTCCAAGAGAGCCGTGCCTTCCCTGCACAAACAAGTGTCCGATAAAATCAAGTGTGCACTGCGCAACGCCATCTGTGGCAAGGTCCACCTAACCACAGATACGTGGACCAGTAAGCACGGCCAGGGACGCTATATCTCCCTAACTGCACACTGGGAAATGTAGTGGCGGCTGGGCCCCAGGCGGAGAGCTGTTTGGCGCACGTCCTTCCGCCGCCAAGGATCGCAGGGCAACATTCTTTGCCTCCTGTCTCCTTCGCCTCCTACTCAGCTTCCTCCTCCTCTTCTTCCACCTGCTCATCCAGTCAGCCACACACCTTCACCACCAACTTCAGCACAGCACGGGGTAAACGTCAGCAGGCCATTCTGAAACTCATATGTTTGGGGGACAGGCCCCACACCGCACAGGAGTTGTGGCGGGGTATAGAACAACAGACCGACGAGTGGTTGCTGCCGGTGAGCCTCAAGCCCGGCCTGGTGGTGTGCGATAATGGGCGAAATCTCGTTGCAGCTCTGGGACTAGCCGGTTTGACGCACATCCCTTGCCTGGCGCATGTGCTGAATTTGGTGGTGCAGAAGTTCATTCGCAACTACCCCGACATGTCAGAGCTGCTGCATAAAGTGCGGGCCGTCTGTTCGCGCTTCCGGCGTTCACACCCTGCCGCTGCTCGCCTGTCTGCGCAACAGCGTAACTTCGGCCTTCCCGCTCACCGCCTCATATGCGACGTGCCCACCAGGTGAAACTCCACCTTGCATATGCTGGACAGACTGTGCGAGCAGCAGCAGGCCATAGTGGAGTTTCAGCTGCAGCACGCACGGGTCAGTCGCACTGTGGATCAGACCCACTTCACCACCAATGACTGGGCCTCCATGCGAGACCTGTGTGCCCTGTTGCGCTGTTTCGAGTACTCCACCTACATGGCCAGTGGCGATGACGCCGTTATCAGCGTTACAATACCACTTCTATGTCTCCTTGAGAAAACACTTAGGGCGATGATGGAAGAGGAGGTGGCCCAGGAGGAAGAGGAGGAAGAGGGGTCATTTTTAGCACTTTCAGGCCAGTCTCTTCGAAGTGACTCAGAGGGAGGTTTTTTGCAACACCAGAGGCCAGGTACAAATGTGGCCAGACAGGGCCCACTACTGGAGGACGAGGAGGACGAGGATGAGGAGGAGGTGGAGGAGGATGAGGATGAAGCATGTTCACAGCGGGGTGGCACCCAAAGCAGCTCGGGCCCATCACTGGTGCGTGGCTGGGGGGAAACACAGGACGATGACGATACGCCTCCCACAGAGGACAGCTTGTCCTTACCTGTGGGCAGCCTGGCACACATGAGCGACTACATGCTGCAGTGCCTGCGCAACGACAGCAGAGTTGCCCACATTTTAACGTGTGCGGACTACTGGGTTGCCACCCTGCTGGATCCCCGGTACAAAGACAATGTGCCCACCTTACTTCCTACACTGGAGCGTGATAGGAAGATGCGCGAGTACAAGCGCACGTTGGTAGACGCGCTACTGAGAGCATTCTCAAATGTCACAGGGGAACAAGTGGAAGCCCAAGGCGAAGGCAGAGGACGAGCAAGAGGTCGCCAACGCAGCTGTGTCACGCCCAGCTCCTCTGAGGGCAGGGTTAGCATGGCAGAGATGTGGAAAAGTTTTGTCAACACGCCACAGCTAAGTGCACCACCACCTGATACGGAACGTGTTAGCAGGAGGCAACATTTCACTAACATGGTGGAACAGTACCTGTGCACACCCCTCCATGTACTGACTGATGGCTCGGCCCCATTCAACTTCTTGGTCTCCAAATTGTCCACGTGGCCAGAGCTAGCCATTTATGCCTTGGAGGTGCTGGCCTGCCCGGCGGCCAGCGTTTTGTCTGAACGTGTATTCAGCACGGCAGGGGGCGTCATTACAGACAAACGCAGCCGCCTGTCTACAGCCAATGTGGACAAGCTGACGTTCATAAAAATGAACCAGGCATGGATCCCACAGGACCTGTCCATCCCTTGTGCAGATTAGATATTAACTACCTCCCCTTAACAATATATTATTCTACTCCAGGGCACTTCCTCATTAAATACTATTTTTAATTTCATTTTATCATTATATTGCGGGGCAACCCAAAGTTGAATGAACCTTTCCTCTGTCTGGGTGCCGGGGCCTAAATGTGTGACAGTGGCCTGTTCCAGTGGTGGGTGACGTGAAGCCTGATTCTCTGCTATGACATGAAGACAGATTATGCGCTGACATAAGGCCAGATTCTCTGTTACGGGACCGCTCTCCTCTGTCTGGGTGCCGGGGCCTAAATGTGTGACAGTGGCCTGTTCCAGTGGTGGGTGACGTGAAGCCTGATTCTCTGCTATGACATGAAGACAGATTCTGCGCTGACATAAGTCCAGATTCTCTGTTACGGGACCTCTCTCCTCTGCCTGGGTGCCTGGGCCTAAATGTGTGACAGTGGCCTGTTCCAGTGGTGGGTGACGTGAAGCCTGATTCTCTGCTATGACATGAAGACAGATTCTGCGCTGACATAAGGCCAGATTCTCTGTTACGGGACCGCTCTCCTCTGTCTGGGTGCCAGGGCCTAAATGTGTGACAGTGGCCTGTTCCAGTGGTGGGTGACGTGAAGCCTGATTCTCTGCTATGACATGAAGACAGATTCTGCGCTGACATAAGGCCAGATTCTCTGTTACGGGACCGCTCTCCTCTGTCTGGGTGCCGGGGCCTAAATGTGTGACAGTGGCCTGTTCCAGTGGTGGGTGACGTGAAGCCTGATTCTCTGCTATGACATGAATACAGATTCTGCGCTGACATAAGGCCAGATTCTCTGTTACGGGACCTCTCTCCTCTGCCTGGGTGCCTGGGCCTAAATGTGTGACAGTGGCCTGTTCCAGTGGTGGGTGACGTGAAGCCTGATTCTCTGCTATGACATGAAGACAGATTCTGCGCTGACATAAGGC